>NW_015505884.1:493986-569521 GCF_001515645.1 Sinocyclocheilus grahami | reverse complement strand
GGATGCTACAAATGCCTTGTTTGTAATGGGTTTTAATGTTTTTGTGTCGTTGTGCCGGACACGGCATCAACAGCGCAACAAATCCCCGACAGAAAACTGCTGCCGGGTTCTATTTATGACGTGCTGACACAAATTTCAAATGGTTTTCAACGGTCGTTTGAGTGCGTCCAGTGTAGGCAGACTTTAGCTGTTGAAGACACTGTTACTCACCTATTGAGAAGAAACAAAGCAACCTCGGCGTCCGATCGCAGGCCTCCGCTCCTTGAGTTCTCTCCTGCGCTGGAAAGCTGATCCGATATTTACACGGGTCCTACTTCTTGCCTTATCGTTCGTAGATGTTTTCCTCTTTTGTTTTTATCCGCCATCTCTATCTTTCTGTCACTCGGCTCGGCTAATGTCCGTCCCATGCACTGAACGCGCTCTCCTCCACATCACGAGTAGACACGCCCTTTATTGCTGATTGGCTACAAGTTTGTTTTGCGATTCGGCCCGAATCCGTTTTTAAAGTGTTTTTGAAAAATCACTTACTCTGCCTTTAAGAGGGGGTTCTATGAGATCAGTGGCATACCTAATACCATCGGTGCAATAGACTGTACCCATGTGCGTATGAAAGCACCATCCGCAAATGCAATATGTGAACAGAAAAAATTACCACTCCATCAACGTTCAAATAGTCTGCGATGTCAGCTGTAACATATACTAAATGTTGTTGCACGCTGGCCCGGAGGAACTCACGATTCCTTTATTTTACAAAACAGTTATTTAGGACAGCGCTTGCAAGCTGGGGGTGGTGAAGAGGGATGGCTTCTTGGTGAGTAGAAGTGTGCCCAGAATATTTTTTAGTTCATTTAAACAAAGGTTCATTATCAAAACATGGCTCATGACACCTCTAGCCAACCCAACGACCCCTCAAGAAGTGCGCTACAACCTGAAACATGCCCGTGCGCGCTCAGTGATAGAACGCACAATTGGGTAACTCAAATCCCATTGGATGTGCTTGGATGCAACTGGTGGAATGCTGTTATACAGGCCAGACAAAATCTGTCAGATTGTTTTAGCATGTTGTGTACTGCACAACATCGCAATGGCACGGGGTGTACCTGCTCCTTATGGACAACATGCACAGCCGGAACCTGTGGGTGACGAGATGCACGCGCCAGCCCAAGCAGCGCTTCAAGCACGCCTTCAGTTGATACAACGTTTATAATGGTACATAATCTCATTCTATTTTTTTTAAATAGCTTTTGTAGTTTGCTGCAGTGAGTGCACATTCTATAACTGAGCAAATGAATTTGTAAAAGTGCTTTTAACAATTGCAAAAAAGTTTTAGGGAATATTAATTAAATGTTTTGGTCCATCTATCAGTTGCTTCAGAGGTATTGCAAATATTACATACAACAATAATAAAATAGTGCATTGACATAAAGGAAATTTACTTTGGGTACTTAAGTACTTTTAAAAGCAAGTACTTCTGTACTTTTACTTAAGTAAAATCTGTCTTTACAACTTTTACTTGTAATGGAATAAAATTTGACCAGCAGTATGTACTTTCACTCAAGTAATGGAGTTGTGTACTTTGTTCGCCTCAGGATGTATGCATGTAACTTCCAGTTACTTTCATCAAATTTGAAAGCCCATGTGTTCAAAGTAACCGTGCTTCTCTTGAATCTTCATGCCCCATCAGATTCGACTGGAAAATTGCTCACAATTCACAAATCCAAATGTTCATGCCAATCTGTGAGTAGACTATGGAAAAGCCTGTCTGTGGCCTGATTTTAAAAGTGGCAGAAAACAGTGTCTTCCTGACACACTCTTCCTTCACAGAGCTGTTCAACTTCTAGGAGAATTTGCATAATGCTTACACTCAAAATACACCAAGCGGCACGGTGGCTCCAGGCGTGGACATGACCAACCAGATTCTGTAATTGGTCCAGTGAGAATTCAGCCGTGCACAGAGCCTTCAAAACCATCATGGGGATTGTGGGCACCAGCTGTACTGACCCATTTGGATGACAGCAGACAAAAAGAAAACACATTCTGGTAGAGCATTGTTAATGGGCTGTACATGGTGGGTTGCACAGGACAGCTGTGTGCCACTCTCCCCAGAGCTCCCTAAATGTTGCCTGCCTAAACATCATGTTCTAGTTTCTTAATAAGCAGAAGTGAGTGTGTATTAGTTGGAATTGCAGAATATGACTGTACGGAGTTGAAATAGTTTACCTCAAAATTAAAATTCTATCATTTTTATGATTTATGTTGCTCCAAAACTGTACAACCGTTTCTTCTGTGGCACATAATTATTTTTTTCAGAAATGTCAGTTGTTGTTGTCTTTGTTCTCTCTGTTCAATGGTAACCCAAATGGGGACAGAAATTATAATTTGACTAACTAAATTTGCCTCTCTTTAGTGTAATCTTATATGATCTGCTTTTAAATGGGCAAGCATGCACAGATGAACTAAGTAAACCTTGTGCTTCATTTTATTTGAAATACATGTTGTGACACACCGTATTAACAATGACTCAATCTTAACCGTCAGTTAGAGTATAAAGAAAATGGTGAATGTGATAAGCAGAATCTGATGTCTTGATATTTTTTTTCAGAATCCACTGCACCAGAGGGTAGTAGTAATGACTGTCTGTTTATCAAAGGCAGTGTCTATTCACAGTTAAACTGTGGGTGTGTTCCTTTTGCTGTTTTTCTTTCTCGTAGTCTTTACATTCTTTGGTATGTCAGTATTCAATACTTGATTTAGTGAAGTAAAAGTTCATGAGCCTGAAGGTCCAAATTTTACCATGCTTCATAAGGATATATATATATATATACACACACACACAACAGTTCTTTCCGATTGGTTAAGAGGAGTGCGATATTTTAGTGATAACAGAGTTCCAACCATTTAACAGCTTTACCATGCTTCATAAGGATATATATATATATATATATATACACACACACAACAGTTCTTTCCGATTGGTTAAGAGGAGTGCGATATTTTAGTGATAACAGAGTTCCAACCATTTAACAGTTTGTATCACTGCACTTGCGGTATTTCTCACAGCAAATGAAGTGTCATGGCGGATGCGCAAATCCACTATAAGTTTTTTAACAATAGTGTTTTTGTGTCATGGGGATGTACTTTTAAATCTTTTTTTAGGTGAGAATGTACTTGTTTAGACTTCAAATATGTGATTTGTAAATAAAGGTAATGTCTATTTGAAAATTTTGCAGCATCATTTTCGAAGGTGTGAGCTCCAGGGCGTCAATGATCGTTCAGTGATCATGAATCCACCAAGAGCAGCCTCACCTCGGCCAGATCTTCTGGAATTTGCTGCTGACTCTGATGTCTCTTAAGCTGTTACGCAGTTAAACACGAGATACAATTTGTTTTGGGTAAATCTAACGTGCAGTCTTTGGTCTCATAAATTTATTATTTGTTCCAGAGCACATAGTTTTGGCTGAGGGCAAAATCTTATCACATTATATTTCATGTAATATTACATATTAATATTAATTCTGTTTTGTTCTATTTCATCAACAAAAATAGCCTAGTTCAAAAACAAAGTCACAGCTGAGCTGCTGTTTTAAAACATTAATCTCATAACATTTTTATTATGAGATGCATTAATGCCACCGCCGAGTCTTATCAAAAATTCTGTAAATATTCCTTAATGCCACATTTGTGCTCTTCTGTGCCATGCAAAGATGAATTGATGATGCTGATTTCATTTGACTGGTAACTTATTCTTCCTGTTTGTATCTTATTTTAATTGAATTTCTTGTTTAATTAAAATTTAGTTTTTAAATCTAAATTTTTGGCACAAAAGATGACATTCATTTAATAAAGAAAAATGGCATTACAAAGTAAAAAAAAAAAAAATTACTTTCTGTCATTGATCAGAAGGTGTCTGTTCCTATTGTTTTTTTTTTCTTTTAGTAGGAGCACTTAGTGCTCCTGAAAAGAAATGTAAGCATAGAGTCCTTATAATGTTAAAAAATAAATGCAAACATTTTTGCAAAATGTAAACTATTAAATATAATCAACAAATCATGCAATACTGTACCAGTAAATAAGTGTTTTGAGGGCTTAGCTAAACAGGCCAATTATAGACACTAATCCTTCTCATTTTTTATTAAATCATTCTTTAATTTCACTAATCAATCTTTTTTTTTATTGAACACAGGGGGTCATTAATGATGCTTACATTATAACATGTGCAAATTCACACACAACGTATCTTTAATTTGTCCAGAATTGCAGGTGCTTGTCTTAATATACAAGAAGGTTTAGAGAAAAGATTAAATAAGTTGTTAATAAATGTTATTATAGATTATAAAGTGTTTTATAATTAAATATATCCGAAAGGTCATTAAAAATTCCCATTTTATTTATATTTATATTTGGGAGAAGGTGTAACTAACATTTTCATGAATCCCAACAATTTGTCAGAATGGACTACAGAACAAAGAACATTTTAGAGGAAGTAATGTTCTGTGTTCATAGGTTTACTGAACATGCAGGGACTGGGATGCTGGGGGGGGGGGACAAAATCAGGTTGATTTAGATCATAGCCTAGACTACTATCGCACTGGGTCAGTGCACATGCATAGACACATCCATCATTTCAAGATGTCATGACAACAGCCCGGTTCCAACTGGTATCCACCTTTTTATCTACGCCCCATGACGCTTTGTGCAAATAATGGGAGTAACTTCCCTTTACACTGTAAACAACCAGTAAAGGTTTGGCTCTATGAACACAATAATAAGAATTTTCAAAAAACGGTACAATAAGGTGATATTATTTAACTCACCCTTCAACCACCGATCATTAAAAGGATATTTAAAAGTGGAAAACATTAACAAATTAACTCCTAAAGATCCTCCTTCTATCTGCAGCAATATTACGGACATGTTAAATATCATTATAGTAATATGTCTTACAGCATTGTGAAAAAAAAAACTTTTTTAAAAATGCATAACATTTTAAAGAGTATTAAAAATCTTTTTGTTTGTTTGTAATAATTGAAGCGCTACAGAATTCTGGGCTCTCTGTCAACATCTGTGGTTGGCAGATGCAACTGAAAAAGACAATTAAAAGAACCAATCACATTTTGGAACATAAGTTACTCCTCACGTAGGGCTGGATGATATGACCAAAATTTATATCATCATTTCAAGATGTCATGACAACAGCCCGGTTCCAACTGGTATCCACCTTTTTATCTACGCCCCATGACGCTTTGTGCAAATAATGGGAGTAACTTCCCTTTACACTGTAAACAACCAGTAAAGGTTTGGCTCTATGAACACAATAATAAGAATTTTCAAAAAACGGTACAATAAGGTGATATTATTTAACTCACCCTTCAACCACCGATCATTAAAAGGATATTTAAAAGTGGAAAACATTAACAAATTAACTCCTAAAGATCCTCCTTCTATCTGCAGCAATATTACGGACATGTTAAATATCATTATAGTAATATGTCTTACAGCATTGTGAAAAAAAAAACTTTTTTAAAAATGCATAACATTTTAAAGAGTATTAAAAATCTTTTTGTTTGTTTGTAATAATTGAAGCGCTACAGAATTCTGGGCTCTCTGTCAACATCTGTGGTTGGCAGATGCAACTGAAAAAGACAATTAAAAGAACCAATCACATTTTGGAACATAAGTTACTCCTCACGTAGGGCTGGATGATATGACCAAAATTTATATCACGATATATTTCTTAATTTCGGTAGATACAATATAATTCCGATATCGATATGAACACTATAAAAAAAAGCCTAATAAAAACTGCCAAGAACACCCACAACAGATGTATGTACCTAAAAGCTTCTGAAAAATGAATTTTCCAAGTCTATGAAACCTCCTCCAAAAAAGAAAAAAAAAAATACAGCACAAATAAATTAATTTGTGATTATATCAAACTATAGGCTGACATACACTACTAGTCAAAAGTTTTTGAACAGTAAGATTTTTAATGTTTTTTAAAGAATTCTCTTCTGCTCACCAAGCCTACATTTATTTGATCGAAAATACAGCAAAAACAGTAACATTTTGAACTATTTTTACTATTTAAAATAACTGTTTTCTATTTAAAAATATTTTAAAATGTGATTTATTCCTGTGATTTCAACACGCACCTAAAGCCCCCCAAAAATGGTCAAGCAGGAATACCAAAATAGACATAATTTGTATTTACCAAAACCATAACATAGGAGAATACCTACAGTACCCACACAATAAGGCCAACATATCTGGTAAACGAGACCTTACCAAGATCAATTGAAACACAGGAGTATACATGCTACAAACAAAGGAACCTAGATGAGAAACAGATTAACCAAATCAAACAATCCATCAGTAACCACTAAACTAATTAATACCGGGAACAGCAGAAACGGGAACCAAACACATGAGCTAAAGAAAACACAAACATTACATAATCATGATAGAAATGGAGCAGAGCTGTTTTAAATTCACTGTAAACAATGGCTTAACAGGGCTTATTGCTTTATTTGATGTTTCTGAGATTTGAGTTAGTTAGAAGCTGTACTTGCATGACTGGAAAAAACTGTTTGGAGAAAGGCAGCAACTGGGTGACTGACATCTTGTTTGAGTGGTAAAAATGAAAAACTCATTTTAACAACCATTTTGTGACCAAAACTTTTTTCCATATTGTCACTAGATTTTTAATGTTTTTTTTTTACATTTCATTTATCTGAATTTTTAAATACTCTAATTACAAATTCTATAGCTGTGATGCATTAATTTCCACTGCCTCTACCAACGAGAACATTTCTTTAGGAATTGAATGTTTGACATGATTAAATCTGAAAGCTTACTTGAATGTAAATGACTGAATCTAAAGCTAATATCTAATAGCCCTTGCATCCAGCATCAACATGAGATGTTTAACCAATGTCCTGAATCTTTGCTGCAGGCAGCTGAAATGTGCACCATCAAATTCCATTGCAAAGTGTGGAGAATGATGTAGCTTAATTTAAACAAATAGTTCAACCCAAAAATGAAAAAATGTACGTATTTTGGCCAGAAGCAATGGTTTAAAGTTAAAATGGCTAATGATGGATTTGTTTTAAATCCATACAGCTTTTCACTTCACTTGGTGAGTAAGGAATGTAATGTTAAATGCTGGTGTCCAGATGATATATACCATTCCATCCATGCATTCTTTTGCTGCCTATACAATCCCTTCTCCAATAAAATATGAGTTTTTGTCATTGTCTTCTGCCTCTTTAAAAAGTTTAAGAATAGTAACAAATTGTTTGTGTATGAGCCTTAATATAAATAAATAATTTAAAAAATAAAGCATTTAGTTGACCTGGGGCCTGTTTCATAAAACAAGTTTACCAAATAAGTCAGGCTTATTTCAGTTAGTCTGACTTATTTTGAGCCAAATCAGTTTACAATAAGTCAGACTAACTGAAATAAACCTGGCTTATTTGGTAAACTTGTTTTATGAAACAGGCCCCTGGAAGTAAAAATAAATAAATACAGAAAAAAGTAGTCAAGCTTTGATATAGTAGTTGACTGGGGGAAGGTAGTGGGGAAGGGACTCCTCTTTTTCAAACCAAATCAGATTAAACAATGTTCCCCAACACTGCGTATAAGGTATAAGACATATCTCACACAAGGATAAGAACTCTGCTAGTATGTCAATAGTTATGGTAAGTCTAACTTACAAAGCCCTGATTTGATAAACCAGTTTGCAAGAATGCAAAATAGAGAGTGCCCGAGGCATCTTTGTGATTTGTGATTTTGTTGGTACTCATTTCGATTGGTAACAGCCTTATAGTGCCATATTATTTTTATTGTTAAAATGTAAGTATTTGGCATGAAAGATGATGCATGCATACATCTAATAAGGATATGTGAAAAAAAGCCCTTTAAAAGCAAAAAATACACTGGAAATCAATTTAAGGGCGCAATATTATGAATATGCCTATAAGTAAGAGCTCACAGAAGGCTGATTTATGTAGTCTATGTATGTAAAGCTTTTTCCCTTGATTTTTGTCAGAAGTTTCTGTCAGCAGAAATTATTAATTATTTTGTGAATTTATATAAAATCATTTCCTATTTACTTTATTCATCAATAAAGCCACATAACCTTTAAAATTGGCTTTTGAAGTCACATAGTCAAAGGGAGCTCAATGTAGTTTCAGTTGATTGTAGCATACAGTAAATACACCTTTGTCTCTATTTCCTGTGGCATGTCCTAAAGGTCTTTCACTTTCTGACTAAATAGTTGATTTAGGAACATTCTTACGAACTTACAAAGAACTATACGTTTTTTCTCAAGAAGGTTTTTTTGTGACTCTGGCCCCAGATCTCAACTAAAGTGAGAATTTATGGGTGGAACTGGAAAAGGCTGTCCACTTATGATGTCCTTGTGCTTGAACAGTTCTGCAATGTTTACTTTAGCTGTCTACTTTAGGAGAAAAAAGTAGAACAAACTTTAAAAAGTGTGTGTGTGTGTGTGTGTGTGAGAGAGAGAGAGAGAGAGAGAGAGAGAGAGAGAGAGAGTGTTTGTCCTAGTATTCACTACATTATGGGGACCAACTTAAAAAATTTACCCCCAAGATCAAAATTTTATATATATATTGACCTTTGGGGACATTTTTGGAGTCTGCTTGAGGAAGCTTTAGATTATAAACAATATATTATTTTATATTAGATTATTTTTAAATTATAAAAAATGTACAGTGTGCGCACTGCAAAGAAAATAAAAGAAATATTAATTCTTAAACATTAAGTCTGTGTCGTTCCCTCAGTGAATGTGAATGCATAAAGAAACGAACGTCCACGATTAGCCTAATGCATTGAACAATACCTGTGAGCATCCGACCGGACACTGCATGTCCTCGGTGAAAGACATCGCGCACTGTAGCACTGGAGAGTCTACAAGAAATGGCGTGGGAAAACACACTGAGGGCGGGCGAATCTGGCTAGTCGTCTCTCTTTCGTTGTCTGCACTCATTAGATCTCGTCCCAGAGTTTTGAGAGCTGAAGTAGAGCGTGACTTTAGACAATACCATCCTGCGTAGGCAATAGCGAAACTGACAAAGATGAACGGAATGACAGAGAGAAAACAACTCGGGTCCAGTCCTCTGGCGAGGAAACGGCGATGGATTCATGTTTTAATGTAGTGAATGTTCACGCGTGGACGTTTATTACTGTTTATTTGGTTTATTACGAGCGCATGCTGAACGGAGCGGGCGCGAGAGGTTGAATGCAGCCGCGCAACGCGAACTGTCTACCGCTTCTGTAAGTATAGGCTACACACTACTCGTAAACAGATTTTTAGCTGTAGATTTTTTTTTGTATGCCACAATACTGTATTCAGAAATGTATTTGCACTTTTTAAGATGATTCTATGTCATGTAGGCTTTTTAAATGAGAGAAGTTTGCAGTTCTCTTTCATCTTCTCGATGTTTCAGAGAACCGGGCTTACGACAGTAACCTACTGTTTTCGTTCGAACGTGTATTTGTACATTTGAGTTCCATATAGCCTACTTTCACATTGTCATTGTAATTTCATATTTGGGTAATCGATTTATGCAGCGTTTCAGTTAGGTTGTGGACCTGCAGTCTGTTTGAACAACTTTCTTCCTTATACATTAAATCAGTCGAGAATGAAAATAACTGCATTTAAAAATAGGTATCCTACCACCATGAACATGTTCAAAGGAAATGTCACATGCCACTTGTCGAAAATGTAGATTTAAATGATTAGACACATCAAAGAGAACATATTCAGCGGTATGCAGCCTATGTCTTATTATACATACAGTAGGGCATTGTCTCAGTAGAGGGTAGAGGGCTTGTCTCTACATCTGTCCTAGACAGCACACTACCACCATTAGCCATTACATACTGACATTAATCACCCAGTTTATGTTTGCATCCTATTTGTGCTCTGCTTTTTATGGAAAAATTGCATTCTGCAAATCTGGCTGCTGAAAAGAACACCGACTGTATATTGGATCTGTGAATACTGATTCAATATAGAATAAATCATTTTCAAACCATCTATCTGTAAATAATAACTGGGAAATGGATTGCGTTGTTTATGGATCTTATGCAGGTTATATTTTATCGAGCCTTTTTGCAGAGATTAGAGTACAACCTGAATTTGGTGTCTAACACAAGAGTTGAGGATGACTGGCCAGATGCTGGCAGATTGTACTTGGCAAGAGTGCATATATAGGTTTAGTATTCTACCCTGGTTTTAGACAGACCATCGGATCAGTTGACTGGGTGCAGAAAAAGATAGAAGTAAAATTTGGAAAAAGAAGAACAATACGTCAGACCATGCATCCATTATGACGATATAATAATCTCAATCAGCAAATTTTTTTCCCTTTTTTACACCTCTTTATTAACGGTTTATTTGTTCCTCATGTGACAGCACTTCTTTTGTTTCTCTGCATACTACCCATCAAAATGTGCCCTTATTCTGTCTCCATTTGTTAATTTTTCTTTTGGCAAAGATCTGTCACACACAAACCTTCTGTTTGGATTGAAAAAGCTTTTCTTCTTCTTGTTTTTTTTCTTTCTTGGCAGGTTTACTTAAGTGTGTTTAAAGGCTTTGCTGATTTAAAATTCTCCTCCTCAGTGGATTGCCTTTGCTGGCGTAGGCGTTTGTTTCTCTCAGTGGTATTGGGCACAGGCCAAGTATGAAGGACTAAGAGAGAGCAGGTGAAATTATTTATATCATATAATTTGTGATGGTGTACCGTAGTCTAATGGTTAAGGATCTCATCTTCAAAACAGAAAGTTTGCAGATTAAATCCCATGGTGTGACAGGAGAGGTACATGAGATTAATTCTTCTCCTTTACCTTGTGCCCTTGAACAAGGCACTCAACATCAGGTAGCTACTCGGGTGCTTTTTCTAAAATAATTTGTATACTTGATGCAAAAGAGTTGAAATGAAACAACAAAGAATTTGCATATTTGTGGTGATGCCATTGCACTGGCTCTCCTCCTTGTAGTTTTTGCCAGCACAAAGCTGGAATTGTGCACCTGACTCCCACACTTTAAGCCTTACTAAGCATGAATGTGTTTGTATCTGCTTGTAGCATGTGTGTGTAGGCAGCTTATCAAATGCTCTTCAGTGTCTAAATCTATGATTGCATGAAAGGGAGAACATTTTAAGCAGAAGATGATATATACGAATGGAGACATTGTCTTGTGAAGTTCCCCTATACTGTAGCATATTTAACTATATCCTAACCACATTGATTCCTTAATCTTATTGTTCAAAAAGCTGAAACAAGTACAGGTGACAACATGTTTTGCATAAATTATATCTGAGCTATTAGATATCTGCTCAGAGGCACAATGGTCATCTATAGGGTTTAAACATGCAATGTGGTTACTAGTTCAGATCTCTCACACTAGGTTACACCACACCCATGCTGCTAGGAAGCTTAACTTTATTGCCACTTTCTCCTAGCTAGAAAATTTGACTGAATTAATTTTCTGCATGGCTAACTGTATAACTAGAATTTCAAACAATTTAGAAGAGTTATAAACTTGGATGTTGCCTTAGCAAGTACAGCTACTTTATCTTGTTCAGAAGCTGAACCATGGACTAAACCTGCAACCCAAATCCATAAAAGAATTGCTTATCCAAAAATGACAATTAATAATTTATCCTCATGTTGTTTTAAACCTGTATCACTTTCTTTATTGAGTAGAAGAAAAACGTGCTGGCCACTGTTTTGCACGCAATTATAATGAACAGGGATTGAAGCTTTAAAGCTTAAAAATGACATAAAAGCACTTTTGTTGTGTAAAACAACAGTAAATTTTTATAGCGGTATTCATTCTTGTTAATGTTATTGATATTGTTTTACATGTAGTTTTTTTTTTTTTTACTTGAAGCCTGGGGGTGTGGGGGAGGGGGGGGATAATAATAAAAACTAAGCATAAAGACCCGTCCCTAACCTCACCCCTCAACATAAACGTCACTGGGGCGTGAGCAGGCCACACACAACAAAAACAAAACATACTAATGAGGATTTAATATGATTTAGCCTCGAATTTGCCATGATATTGTTTTTGTTTAATGTTCCTTTAAGCATAAATTAGTTACGAGTTGCTGTGATATTGTGTTGGTTAGTGCTCCTTTTGGTGAAGCTGGTATACTTTGCTTATTTCAAAAGCAATTTCTTGGTGCATTAAATACACTGTATCTCATTGACAGATAATTCTAACCTAACCAAACTTCCCTCAATACCATAATGGCAATCCATCATCTAAAGTATTTTTGCCCCAAGCCCTGGTTAATTTCTGACCTTTGTGACAATAAAGATAACACACTATACATATATGCTAGCATATGGCAGTTAGAATAATAGCATCAGTAAAACCCCTGTTTTCCTCTGTATCAATTAAAACCACTGTTATTACTCCTTTCAATAGTAAAAAGAGACTTTGACCCCAGGCAGGTATACCTAGCATATGGTATACGCAGGTGTACGTAACCTTTCGCCCTTTTTTATTTAACACTGTTAGATGAAATTTGTCTTTCTCGTCTAGGCGATTAGAGCTGTGTCTTTCTGTATCTTAGAAAGGTTTTGTTTACAAGCCACTATTTAGCAATAATTATACAAAGAAATATGACAAAATAATCATTTTGAAAAATGAGCCTGTCAAGATACTGTAGAAGTATCATAAAGGTTATTCATGTCACTTCAGAGCTATATTTCACGATACATTGATGTTTAAGCTGTTATTTTCTGAAAATATTGACATCCAGAATGTTTAGAAATCATCATTTGTTCCACATTAGAGTCCTACAGGTTTGGAACATGAGGGAGTAAATAAGGACAATTTATTTATTTAATTTTCCTGATTAAGCTATTCTTTTACATGTGTAATTATTTGAAAATAAAATGTTCAGTTTGACTATCAGATGCCCCTCAGAGATGCAATGTAGTCTTCCTAGTTGAGCTAAAACTTTCCTGCTTTTTTTTTTAAGCTTTGAAGCCCTTTGAAATTTCTGGCTAAATATGTTTCAGAACTCAATGAAATTTTAGTCAAATATTCCCTCACTTATTTTTCCTTATGGAAAGCTACATTTAACTTACCTTCCCCAAATTGAGAATCTAAATTAAGCCTCTGAAAATAAAATTATAACATTCTTCAAAATATTATCATTGATAGTTGTCTGCGGCCTTAAATCTTCTCTGTGGTTTGTTGTTTTGTGTATAATGATGGTCAGGTCCCCTGCAGTGTGAAAGCAGATAGCAGTGTCTGGCAGTCAGTTCTAAGAAATAGCAGCAATTAAAAACTAGAACTGACCCAGAACTGCAGGCATCCCATTCCTACTGCGAACCAGCACCTGCATACAGTACACACACTATGTGTACATAAATGTGGTAGTTGGAGATTGCAACTGTACTGACTGTAATTTGACCTCTGTTATTTATACTGTTGTGAATTAGTGAGAGCTATTGTGCTTGTTATCTCAGAGACATTACTGGGATGAGCAGAGGACAGGTTATTTATGCGAAATCTCTTGGTGCATCAAGGTCAGCGAAAACTGGTTTTTATACATGCTAGTACAGAGTATTAGTCTCTATAAAACATCCACCGATGAAGTGCTTAGAACATAAATATTCTTGAACAAAAAAAATAAAAGGTATTGACACTGGTATTCTGAGGATGCTTGGATGGCTCACTGTTATAAGGATGGCCAGTTTACTCTGCTCTGTGTATTACAGTGTTCTTCTTTAACTCTGCTTTGAATAAACTGTGAACATGAGCAATTTGCCCACATACTGTAAGAGCAATTTTCAGCACACCAAATTGATTCCTTCATTGTGTGAAGCAGATTTCTCTGAGAATGAAAGGGGTTTGATTTGACAGAAAATCCATGTAAAGTATAGAGAGAAAAACATCAGTCAACTCTGGACTTTGACAAAATCCCACAAGATTTAAATCTGCAGACATTAAGGCTCACAAGGAGCAAAAGGAAGTGGGTATATATACTTTTTAAATGATCCTTTATTTAAAATGGACTCTGCATCATTCGCAACAAGGCAGAGAGAGTCTCTTTGAAGCAGAATCAAGCAGAAGGTTCAAATAGGATGAAACTGCTGAACTGAATGTTAACAGTGAGAGAAGAGAATGAGTAGATATTTGAGAATCACTGATGAATTTATTTCATAATTCAAAATGAATGAAACATAATTGGTCAGTCTAAACTTTTAATATGGATGTCCCTTTAACCTGTTTTTACTGTAGATGTTAACTGTTTTTGTTGTCTCTGGATCTGTCACGCTCTCTCCTCTCTCTGAGCTTCTTTCTATAATCTATAGGGAGTATAGAGTATAAATAGTCCCAATTATTTTTTATCAGCATGCCCATATTTTTATTGTGGGAACAAAATATAATTAAATTAAAAGGTTGTGTTCTGATCCGTATGAATTCAGTAATAGTTGTTTTATATGAAGTTATCAGTAACAAAATGGGTCAATGGCACTGTTCCTTCTAAGCCCAATTCACACACAGAAAAGTATATTTCTGCATTTTAATTACAGAAAGAACATTAGGCTCAAGAAAAATCCTTAATATTTTTCATTTAACATGGTTATCAAAAGTTTTTATTGATTTTTTCTTTTTATTTTGTTCTACTGCATCTATCTTTGTGAGCACAAAAATTAAGCATTTGCTGTATTAATCTCTTAAAGGCATAATTAACTTCTGGAAAGATGGGGTTTTAATATAGGTTGGCTGTCTATGCAGTAGAAATGTGATTAATTTTATTTTTTTTAAATGGTGCTACACAACTAGAGACAACAGAGGAAAAGAGAAGTGGTAAAAAAAAGAAGAGGTAGGAAAACTTCAACACCCATAGTGCACCGGGCTCGATCAGACACAGATACAGAAAAGTTACAGTATGACTAGTTTTCACAAAAGCCCTGCAGCTGTCAAAATTCTGCCAGAAGATGATGCATTTTGCTGGCAAATAAACGGCGATATCTTGGTGCAAGTAACACAGAAAAATAATACAAATTGTTCATTTACTTTTACCACTCACATTGTAACAATATAAAGCTGGTTGAAAATCAGTGTACTTAACCTTTAAATGTACAGTTCTTGACTGCTTAACTCAGTTCTGTGTCAAGAGATACTAGTGTCAGATTGGCTTTTCAAACCTGTGCAAAAAACTTTCACACCCAAACAGTATGTGCTAGTTAGGTATGTTTTGAAGCATGGCAGCTGGTTTAAGCTGGTCCTGTGCTGGTTATGAGCTGGTCCTAAGCAGGACCTAGTTGCTTAGGCCCAGCACATGACCAGCTTAAACCAGCTCATCATGACCAACTAAGGACCAACTTAAACCAGCTGCCATGCTTCAAAACATACCTAGCCAGCATATGCTTTTTTCTTTTTTTTTTTGCAGGGCAGTGACTGTCAGAGTAGTGACACCTGATCACAAATATCTCTGAAGCTGAACATTCAAATCACTCCAAATAAAAAGTAAAAAATGAAATGAACAAATATGTACAATTGCTGTACTAGGGTCTCTTGTAGGTTGCCAAGTTTTACAGTGTACATATTAAGCGTCACCCATTTCTGTCTCCCTCCAGGGTGAGTGTTGTGGAACAGGGTGATGGGAGTCCAGGACTCTCTGTTGCCGGGCTTACGGCATGTCACAAAACAGTTGGCTCAACTTCTGCTGCTGGTCCTACTGCTCTGGATGCTGTTTTTCCTCGTTGTCTTTACCTACTTCACTGACTCCCAGGTGAACCAGCCCCATAAAATGTTCAAAACGTTCAACTCTGAATCTGAACACTCAACCTATGTTCAGCATAGTTCCCGGGCCATCATGGCATCCCATAATTCCCACTGGCGTCTGTATGCAGACAGGAAGGGTCCTTTCCAGCACAGGCAAGTGTTTCAACCTCCTCGCACTAGAGAAGAGTTTTATTTCAGGAATTTTGGCGAACGTCATCCAAGAGCTAGGAAGTACTTGAGGAAGCCTCCTAGAAGTGGGTACAGTGATGACTATTTTTCCAATGACTGGTCGGTGGTTCGTGGTCTGTGGAAGGGTCAGGTGTCCTCCAAAATGCTAAACCATCGACTCCAGCAAGCCTTGAAGGACCATGTTCACTCTAATAAGCACAATGTTCTCTACAAAGGCCAACGAAAGGCAAACAAGAGTGTAGAGGAGATGCTGTGTCAGATGAAACGGCAAGCCCAACTCAGGACCCTGGATGGCTCTGAACAGCCCTTTGTTCACCTAGGTTTTAAACAGCTGGCTTCTTCTAAATTGCAGAAGATGTACACAACATGTGCCGTGGTGACTTCAGCAGGGGCAATATTGAACTCATCACTGGGACGTGAAATTGGTGAGTTGGACAGGGATACTATGCATATACAGGTGCATCTCAATAAATTAGAATGTCGTGGAAAAGTTTCAACTCAAATTGTGAAACTCGTGTATTAAATAAATTCAATGCACACAGACTGAAGTAGTTTAAGTCTTTGGTTTTTTTAATTGTGATGATTTTGGCTCACATTTAACAAAAACCCACCAATTCACTCACCAATTCATCTCAACAAATTAGAATATGGTGACATGCCAATCAGCTAATCAACTCAAAACACCTGCAAAGGTTTCCTGAGCCTTCAAAATGGTCTCTCAGTTTGGTTCACTAGACTACACAATCATGGGTAAGACTGCTGATCTGACAGTTGTCCAGAAGACAATCATTGACACCCTTCACAAGGAGGGTAAGCCACAAACATTCATTGTCAAAGAAGCTGGAAAAAGTTGGGCTTCCATGCCACCTCAGCAGTGCCACAAACTGATCACCTCCATGCCACACCGAATTGAGTCAGTAATTAAAGCAAAAGGAGCCCCTTTTTACAGTAAATTAACATACTTTCCAGAAGGCCAACAATTCACTAAAAATGTTTTTTTTTGTTGGTCTTATGAAGTATTCTAAATTGTTGAGATAGTGAATTGGTGGGTTTTTGTTAAATGTGAGCCAAAATCATCACAATTAAAATAACCAACGACTTAAACTACTTCAGTCTGTGTGCATTGAATTTATTTAATACACGAGTTTCACAATTTGAGTTGAATTAGTGAAATAAATGAACTTTTCCATGACATTCTAATTTATACTAGTGGTCAAAAGTTTTGAATAAAAATTGTTTAAAGAAGTCTTATGCTCACCAAGGCTGCTTTTATTTGATTAAAAACAGTAATACTGTGAAATATTATTACAATATAAGCTAAATGTTTTCTATTGTAATATATGTTAAAATGTAACTTAGTAACTGTAATGACAAAGTTTTTAAGCAGCTATTTCTCCAGTCTTCAGTCTCACATGATCCTTCAGAAATCATTCTAATATGCTGATTTGGTGCTAAAGAAACATTTCTTACTGTTAGCAGCATAGTTGAAAACAGTAAAAAGGTTTTTCATGTGTAATTTGGTTGTGGAAATGGTGATACACTACCATTCAAACATTTGTGTTAAGTAAGAAAAAAAATACTGCTATTCAGCAAGGATGCATTAAATTGATAAAAAATTATAGTATTGGTCATAAATTGATAATAACAGAGCACCAAATCAGCAAATTAGACTGATTCCTGAAGGAACATGTCATTCTACCTGACCCACATCGATTCATTGATACATTACATGAATAAAGACAGCAATTTTTATTTTATTTTTCATTACATATGCTATTACAATCATGGAATGTATTTATTAAATATATTATTTAAAGTTAAAATATTTCTTTAGTTTTTAGAAGTTGAATTTAAAATCTTAGCTCAAAAAATCTGTCCATAATGTGTCCAATTACCCAAAATAGTTTGTCTAAAATTGTGTTCGTCTCGGACTTTTTAGTATCCAAACAGGCACTTTCTTGTCTTGTTTTGAGGGTTGCGCTCTCTTTCTCACTCTCTTACTTTGACTTTCATTCCCTCATTCCATTTCTTCCACTCAATTCATCACCACTCTTTTCCCCCCCTCGTTAGACCTTGATTTGGTCTGCTTTTGAATAGAGACATTGATGCACAAGGCCTAATTGTTGAATGTGTTGGAACATGAATACCACAGCTGAAAGCCAATGGCAGATAAGCATCAGAGCAGTTCTCCCTGTTCTCTAGAACCCCTTGAATAGCATTGCCCTGCTTCATTGTCAGAAAGAACGAAAGCAATGTTGCTGGAAGCCTCACTGTGTCTTTGCATGTTTTTTGTTTATTTATGGGAGTCTTAAAGGACCTTTTATTAGAAAAGTTTTGGAAACTGGACATTGAAACTTATGTCTTACAATTACAGCAGTAGTTTTTGTAGTGAACTCAAAGTATTGTACATTTATTTATTAAAAAGTCATATTTCTTTATTGAAATGTTTATTTGAATATACTCACATTTTTATTTCTCACAAATGAAGCAAAGTTTGGGAAGTGAGTCTAGATAAAATGGTTACTGTTACTAGATGTTAGTGAATTGTCTTTTGCTACCTTCTAGTGGTGATTGAATGTTTTGCATGTAAAAAGACATTGATGGAAGAAGATCATCATAATGCACCGTGGAGAGATTCTTTGATTATTCAGGTCAAAGAATAAGGAATTACTTAGTTTACTATAGGGATATTTCAGAGGTAAAAAATCCAATATACCTTCACATTAACCTCCTGTCCATTAGGAGTTTAATATGGTAGCATTTGCCTTACAACACTAGAGGGAGCAATATCTATAATATTAGCTTGGCCATAACACTTTTTGCAGACTGATTCATTTAATTAAGTTCTTTTTTAATAATAATAATAATTTCCAAATCAATAGGAAAAACAACAATAACTGAATACTTATGGTTTTGTGTAAAATGTCTAATGACAGAAGTGCCTGTTTTCTGTGTTTACTTAATGTTGGTGTTAAACACCTGCACTGAAAAAAAGGTGTATGATACACTTTTACAATGCACACTCAGAAATCACTTGAACTTTCACTATAAATACAAACAAAAGACAAGTAACACGTTGAACTGAACATGAAAATGTAATGTAGACAGACTGAAGTAGTATTTATTTTGCTTTATTTATAAGCTCAAATTTTTTTTTACAGTGCAGTTCAAAAACCTCTTAATAGAATAATGTTTGCGAAAATTATTAATATCATGTTAAATACATTAAAGGGCACCTATTATGCCCCTTTTTACAAGATGTATTATAAATCTCAGGTGTCCCCAGATGTGTTTGTGAAGTTTCAGCTCAAAATACTCCACAGATCATTTATTATATCATTTTGAAAATGCCTATTTTGAGTGGAAGCAGAAACAGGCTGTTTTAGTCCATTTCTCTTTAAATGCAAATGAGCTGCTGCTCCCTGCCCTCTTTCCAAGAACAGGGCTGTGCAATTTTAGCTCCTATCTCAGATCTCTGCCAAAAAACATCTGTTTGGTTTTGATTACCATGTATATCGCTCTGAAATCACGCGTTTTAAAGCCATATCAGTTTAAATGTCTGATATACGTTTTTCTGGACGCACACACGCAAACAGAGAGCGACTGTCACACGCATGCCTGTACTAAAAGTTCTCTTTCACACACAAGTTTATGTTAAAAACACACTTAAAAAACACAGTCGCTTATGTCTGTGAAGTTAAACAGTTGGGAAAGAAATCGAATGTCTATATTAGAGCGGTGTATTAAGTGACAGCAGCATAATATACAGTATATACTAACCGCTGTTTGGGCCTACGCTGTTAATATGACCCAAAAACAATAAAATAAAAGCAGAAAATCACTCTCTGCTCTGGATAGAACAACTTCTATAGCTCTAATAAGAAGACATTTCTTACTTGAATGCTGCTTTAAACATAGATAAACATGGCAGATAGTGTGTGTGCGGCTCACTCAGGGTAGGGTCATGGCTAATATGGCTGTGTCAGTCAACTATCGTGGGTGGGGCGGGTCACACTTTACGGATTTTGTGATCAGTAAGCTCTGAGACGCTGCTCATGATTTATAGAGATTAAAAAAAGGAGCGGGTGGATTTTTATCATTATAGGGTGGTTGTGTGCACACACTGCCAACACACATTTATGTTCAAACAGCATGTAAAAGTGAATTTTGCATAATAGCTACCCTTTAATTCCAGAGTCAATTATATAATGTATGTAGATTTCTCAGAATCAGGACAAGGTATTTTTAAGTCAGGGCACAACAAATTAAGCTGTTTTTTTTTTTTTTTTTAAATTCGGGCAAGTTGATGTGTAAATTCATGTCATTTATTAAAATATTTCTTAGTCAAAACAATGATTTGACAATTTTGTATGTTTTATAATTATTTTACAGTTTACATTTTTTTTACCTAAAAAAGCATACTCTTCTGTATAATCAGAGTTTAACTATGACAACGTAAAAGAATATTCAAGCATGTTGTCACAAAAGGTCAACATGTGTTCTCCCTTTAAAACTTGACCGGTCTTTTGATTGACTGCTGTTTTTGCCATTCTAGATTCCCATGATGCAGTACTGCGTTTCAATGCTGCACCCTACAAGGGCTACGAAAAGGACGTGGGCAGCAAGACAACCATTCGAATCATGAACTCTCAGGTTAGAGTAATTTGCGTTAATGTACCCAGACACAAACCTTCACTCTCTGACTCATTCCCTGTCTCCGTGTGCAAGGACTAAATAGAGATGTTTTCTTCTCTTTTATTAGATTCTAGCAAACCCCAAACACAACTTCAGCAGCAGTTTGCTTTATAAGGACATCACCTTGGTAGCCTGGGATCCTGCTCCTTATAACATTGACCTGCATAAGGTATCACATCATAGACAATCTGTCAGAAGTCTCATACCATTCAGCCCTGTTAAACTTTGCTTGTGCAGTTTTCTTGTAGGGGGCTTAATCTAAGACCTGTCTGTGAAACCAGGCCTAAGTGTCAGGACTTTATATTCAACCTAATATTTTGTTTTCTCAATGCCCACAGTGGTACCAGCAACCCGATTATGACCTGTTTACTCCATACATAAATCACAGGAAGAATTTCCCTCAGCAGCCCTTTTATATCCTGCATCCTTCATTCATCTGGAAACTCTGGGATATTGTGCAAAGCAACACAATGGAGAACATTCAACCCAACCCTCCTTCCTCAGGATTTATAGGTGAGCCTCTTCATCGTTAACACAAGCACATATTAACGCACAATTTGGCCACTTTTTGATCCTTACGACTAGGAAAATTGTTGTGCCACATGTTGTGACAGTCATTTCTGAGAGATTTGCCATGCTGTGCAACTGACGCACATATTCGACCCTAATTTAAGCAAGATCAAATGTTCTTCTGCCTACTTTTCCAGGGTATCTGCTGACTTCCAAATGATAATCATGTCTGTTTGTATTCACTGTTCCTCTTGAATAAATTTTTAACTGAAGAGCGTAGGATGTGTGCGTGTGTGTGTGCAAATTCTGAAATGTGTCACTAGGTAATAGCAATTTGATAGGTGCTAGTTCGGGGGCATGACAGGATTATTTCAATCAGGAAGGCAAACTCTCTGTAACATCTCTAGAGGATACTTACTTACCTTGCCGCAGGCCAGTAAATGACTGGCTAACTGAGGGCCTATAGCAGCATAGAGCCAATGAATGTGCGTACAAATACACACATGCACACTCTTTCTTATCTCCTTTGCCTTGTGAGTGCATTGCTGAATTTGAATGAAAATGAAGGTTTGGCTTAAAACTCAAGATCTAAAAGAGACAAACAAGTAACTGAACAAATGTTGCAGACTTTTTTTTTTTTTTTGCATGACTGACATATAATCCGAAGGTCTGTGTGAATCAAGTTGATGGCTCTCAAACAGACAATCAAATGTCCTAAACCTACCAAACATCATATGTGCTATCAAAGGCGCAATCCAGTATCTGCTACTAAGAGAGCACTACTTTTTTTGTCATTCATTGTTTTGAGTGAGTGATTGTGGATTGTACCTTTAACACACCATTTTGGCTTTGGCCTAAAGGAATTGTTCTACCAAACTATCATCATTTATTCCACCCTCATGTTGTTCCAAAACCATCACTTATTTGCTGCTTTGGATAAGAAAATGAGATAGGATGCTTCACAATAGAGTGCTGCAGTGATGACGTATTTTTGTGGGCCAACATTTATTATTTTATTATTAATAAACGAGTAGAAAACGAGTAGGATCTGTCCATTTGCTTTTGGATTATTGCAAAAAATAAACTCAACAAAAGATTGTTTCTTACATGGTTTTTTTCATCATGATAATCTTCACAAATAAACACAACTACAGTATTATTAATTTTGAAGCCTAAACGCAATTGCCAGAAGTAAAAAGTTAAACGTAGAAAAAGAACAAACTACATCACAGTTGAATGATTTCAACGTCACCACCAGTAAGCTTCGAACAATTCCTTCAGTCTTCATGTAGTAAAAAATTATGTTTGCAAGTGAGTCATTATAAACACGATGAGGCTGTTAAAGCAGGCTAGTGAGTAGATGAGATTAACTCTTTGGTGTGATAGGGTTTAATGTCCCTGACAACCTCTGTAGTCCCTTTTATTCACTTCTTAGCAACCACCTTTTTCAAAAAAGAGCTGATGTACAAACTGATGTATCGTACATCCTTCCTAGTTCAGTCCATCTAAAGGCTTCTATGCTAGACTGATCCTTATCATTAAATACTGATTAAATACTATTAAAAATAAATTTGGAAAATTGTTTTATATTAAAAATCTTTATCATTATATGATGTTATGGGTGATCATAGGAGGACACAAAGGATACACTTGATTTATCCTTCGAAACACGCTGCATCATGGGCATGAAACAAAAGCTGCCTTCCAAGGATCCTTCAAATTGAGATGGCCTTCAAAGGCGCTTGAAGATGTGGCAGCCAAAATATGCAGCTTTACTAGGACTTAGCCTTCTGATTGAGACGCCTCCAATGAGCATTTGTTTTGGTGAATTCAATACAGTGACAGTACATCGCCACCTACTGGACTGGAGTGTGACATTCTGGATGGTGCACAGGAAAACAATGGTGTCTGCCATGATATTACTGTACAGTTGCTTAAAGGCACAATATGTAATTTTCGCCGCTGGAGGGCACGTATTTAAAATAAACAAATAGACAAAGGCGTAGTTTGATGACGCCGTGACTTGAGTGTGGAATCATGGGAGTTGTCGTCTTCATCCCCACAGCCGATGCAATCCGACGGGACTCGGGCAGAAATCATGTTCATGGATGAGCTAATGATTTATTAACATAGTAGAATGAAGCAGGGTAAGGCTGAAAGCCGTCGAAGCGAAACGAGGCCGCTGAACGAGCGTGACACACGGCTCAAAAGCAGCAGAGCTTTTATTATGCCATAGTCAACCGCTTCCGCTCCTTCCAGTCGTGCATATGTGGGAAAAAAGCAGCGCTGTTTTATCATACTAGATACATTTGAAAGTTCTGTTATAATGCTACTCTGTGCGGCCGTCACCGGTCTATTAAAACACACAACATATCAAAGCGTCTTTGCTGTTTCCATGTTTTCTACAAAACAAAACCGGAAATCGAGGGGTTATGACGTCATTGGCATGCGACACAATGACACTATGGACACGGTCCGTGTCACTAGTTAAAATTGCTTATTTCTCTGGATTTAAACATTCTTCGAAACATTTGGGATAATGTAAGTACACAAGTCAGCAAAATATATAACACTGTTCTAGTGGTTTTTGGATATTTTAATAAACAAATCTTACATATTGTGCCTTTAAGTGTTTTACACCAAAACTTGGAAATTATTTATACTATTTAATACTGCCATTGTACTGAATTCACCCAACCAGATAGGACACTTAAATTAGTTAAGAGTTTGGAATGACATGAGGGTGAGTAATTGACAGAATTTCCAAGTTTGGAAATACTGTCTTAGATCACTGGACTCATTTGAAGCAATGATGTGACTAATATTCCAAATGTCACCATGCTTGATCTCCAGCAGATAATGGTGAGATTAGGGGAAGGGTAGAAAAAGAGTACAAAGCAGTCATGTGTTGGGGATTTTACCCGATTTCCAGCTTCCTTTAAATTCACAGATTTATTCAACCTCTTATTCAGACCTGGCCTTAAATGGGTTGGGAACATTCAGACAACATGGGGGTAAGCACATTCAGAAGTACTGCACCAGCACATGATCTAAACATCCATTTGGACAAATCACCAGTGGCTGTTTGCACTTTTCTCGCTCTTTGTAACATCACAAGTCACACAAATACAAATACTTGGTGTGTGTTAGGTCAGACAACAGTTTGTCATCACAAAGACGACTATAGAGATCACTTCGCTATAGTTCTGTTTTTCAGCTTTTGATTGGTAGGCACTCGACAACACTACACAGATGATTTCTGTCTTGGCATCATTTGGGACAATATGTAGGTTTAGAATGGGGTTGGAACATCAAGGTGTGATTTTGTGTGGATTGGTCTAGCTTGAGACAGGGGTGCTGCACTCATTTTGGAGACCAATGGATGGAGGTGCATTGCCAGCCACTGTGTTGCTATAAGCCCTTCGGTTGAGCTGGATGCCTGTAGTTCTTGAAGGCATAGAGGACTGTCCATTCTCTAGAGAGCTGCGTTTGCAATGAAACAGGATGAGGAAACACCTGTAAAACTGGTCAAAACACAATAAATTAGCACTCGTACACAAAAGATACAAAGCCATTTAATTTTTGTACATTTGTGTGAAAGATTGCCTAGCTTATTTTGAATCGCAAAACCTCAGTGCATTTTGTATTCTTCTTTTGGAGTTATTATTTTTCTTTTTTTATGGCCAATTGAAGTGGCAGTATCTCAATGGCATGTAAGATAAATATAGTAAAAATCTAGTTTAAACACATGTGCCAAGTTTTTAGCAATGTACTTTTCATATTCATTTTAGTTTCATATGGTTTTTAAAAACTTCATTTTAAAAAGAAATGTTTTAATTTAATTACTCATAAAATGTGGTGTAACCATCAATTAATTTATTTACACTTAATAAATGTAAGTGTACACATCTTTATTATTTTCATAAAATAATTTTAAATATAGTTTACATGGATTATTAATTTATTAATTTATATTTTGGATTATTAATTCTTATATTCTTATAATTCTTATAATTATAATTAATTAATAACATAAATATTAATTCGTTTTTTTGGAGTCACACCACGATTCCTGATTTTACAACCTGAACTAACCTTCTTTCATCATAAAAGGTCAAATTATCTGAAAATTTAAGAGACTTATTTACCTTGACCAGCAGTCTTGAGGGTCTGCATGTGTCTTCTCTATGATATAATTTCCTATTTAATTTTATTTTAATTTTCTGTGTTGGTTGTAGCAAATTTTAATTATGCCAAACTGGTTAAAGATTAACTTAAAAATGAATTCTAATCCAGAAAGGAGAAACATTCAAGTTATTATATTTATGAAGTGCATTTCTTTTTATGTATTTTTTGAATAATTAATACATACACTCTAAAAAATGCTGGGTTATTTCAACCCAACTTTGGGTCAAATTTGGACTAACCCAACTTTTGGGTTAAAAATGTAATGTAAAAATTTAACCCAACAGTTGGGTTAGTCCATATTTGACCCAAAGTTGGGTTGAAACAACCCAGCATTTTTTAGAGTGTTGGACAAAAATTGGAGTCATGTCATTGACCCAGCAATTACCAACTGGAATGTTTTGATTGACTTGTTTCTTCATTCTGATGAGATGTCAGATGCTAGGTCACTTGTCAAGAAGTGAGGTGCAGAAATAGCTGTTTACATTCAAACCTATGTGTGTGTCATGTGGTCATCTCTTCACAGCTTCTGTAGTATGCCTAAGGATGCCAATTAAATTCAATCCAGTCCACACAAAAGTCGTGGCACGTCCTGAACTACAGTGAACAACATGTGATGCACACCCTGCTGGTTCTCAAATGATAGCTGCTGGGGTGATGTTAGTCAATACACTTGGATCACTTTGTTGCCTTGACAACCTATAGATGTGGACACTGAACAAACAAACTGTCTTAGGTGATTGGCTATCCCAGGGGTATGAGACTCGATGTCTGATTGGCTTTGTCTTGGCCCATCCAGGCCTCTGATTGGCCTTCACATTGGCGTGCGACTATACTGCCGAGTATTTGATGCATGTGTCCCCTGCATGTGTGCGTGTATGCATTGAGACGATTCTGTGTCTGATCTTGGCAGGGTGCTGTCAGGCTGTGTGTGTTGCTAGCCTGTGGGCAGATGATAGAGTCTTGATGTAAAACAAAAATACAACAATTCAGAGAGGTGGCCAACAATAGACCACAGCACACACAGCTGACAGAATGTGTGCTGTGTACTAATGTCTTATCAGATTCAAACAAGATCTTGAGTTTGTTTCATTTACTCACCATCATGTCATTCCAGATCTGTATGTGAATGTACTGGTTCATTTTTTCATTTTTTTTTCACTGACTTACAATGAATGGTTTTTCAAGCCTTATAAATGTATATGTTATGTATGTATACACTACCAGATAAAAGTTTGCCATTATTCATATTTGTATTTCTATTATGCCTACCAAGGCTGCATTTATTTGATTAAAAATACAGTAAAATTATAATATTGTGAAATGTTATTACAATTTAAAATAACCTTTTCTATTTAAATATATTTGTAATTTGTCAAATGTAATTTATTCCTGTGATGGAAGTCTTCAGTGTCACATAAGCAGTCAAATTTACTGATTTGGTGCTCAGTTATTATCAGTTATCATTGGTGCCCTAGTTTTAATAATGGTTCTTTGTATTATCAATTTTGAAAATAGCCTTTGCTGCTTAATATTAATAAATGCGATACATTTTCCCTGGATCCTTTGATAAATAGAAAAGTTCAGAAAACAGCATTTATTTGAAATAGAAATAATTTGTAACATTGCAAAAGTCTTTACTGATACTTTTGATCAATTTAATGTGTCCATGCTGACTAAAAGTATTTTCCCCTTACCCAAAACCTTTAAACGGTAGTTGTATGTCAAGTTTCCACAAAAATATTAAACAGCAAAAACTGTTTCAACCATTAAATAAGAAATGTTTCTTAAGCACATATTAGAATGATTTCTAAAGCATCACGGTAGAATGAAGACTGGAATAAAGGCTGATGAAAATTCAATTTTGCAGCACACAAATAAATTACATTTTAAAATTATAGTCAAATTGAAAACAGTTATTTAAAATTGTATTGATATTTCACATTATTACTGTTTTTACTGTATTTTTAGTAGTGCTGTCAAACGATTAATCGCGATTAATCGCATACAAAATTAAATTTTATTTGCATAATATGTGTCATATTTGAGTATATTTATTATGTATATATAAATACACACACATACAGTATATATTTTGAAAATATTTACATGTATTTACATGTTTATGTTTATATTAATAACATTAAAATGTAATATATAAGCATAACATGTTTATATATTTATTAATTATATTATGTTTATATTCATAAAATTAACATTTAATATATAAACATAACATATTTTTCTGAAATATATACATGCATGTCTGTATATTTAAATAGACATAATAAATCTAAACAGCATACATACATATATTATGTAAATAAAAACTTTCATTTTGGATGCGATTAATCGTTTGACAGCACTAATTTTTTGCAAATAAATACAGCCTTGGTGAGTATAAGATATTTTTTTCAAAAACAATATCATAATTATTCCAAACTTTTGACTGATAGTGTACAGTGCAATAGATTGTGTGAGGAACAAACTGAAATGTAAATTGTTATTAGCTGATAATCTGATGAGATGCTAACAGCTTCTTGTGAGCAATTAAGTTTTTTAATCAAGTGTTTTCTCACTTGATGAATTCATGAATGAATCATTCAGACTGGGTTCACTGAAAAGTTCCAACTCAAAAGAACGATTCATTCACAAATCGGGCTACTTGTCTCATAACCTCTCATAAAATCTATGGCAGACAATAACAGTTTTGATAAATATTTCAATAGCGACTTTGGATCGGTTCCTCACACAAGACCATTGATTGACTTCAAAACACTTGTAATAGAGGCTGATCTCATGTGGGCTGCTCAGTACAGTCATTATTAATGAATATATCATCTATATCTGTGTGTGTGTGTGTGTGTGTGTTTATTTGACAGGTATAGTCATGATGATGAACTTTTGTGAGGAGGTCGATGTGTACGAGTACATTCCTTCTATGAGACAAAGTAATCTGTGCCATTACCATGAGAAGTATTACGACGCGGCCTGCACATTTGGGGCATACCACCCTCTGCTTTACGAGAAACTGCTTATCAAGCGAATGAGCACAGCTTCTGAGAAGGACCTCAAGAAAAAGGGAAAGGTCACACTGCCAGGATTCAGTAAGATCAACTGTCCACTGTGATTTACAGACTCAAACGTACAGCAGCGTAAAAAGATGTACGGGTCTTCAAGACTGTATGAACCCTTAACAGACTCTTATCATCTAATAGAGGTTTTACCCATAGTTCTTGTAACAAACTGAGACCAGACATTGCAATGAGGAGGGTAATTAACCACATCAAGTCTGATCATCTTAGGATGGTCCTTATGCTGAAAGACATTAGGCTACAGCAATGGTGACAGAAATGTCATTATGACCTTAAAATGACCTCAATTCAGAGATTACAGATGCTGTACATACAAAACATGATGTGATGCAGGACAAAAGGAGAGTTTCAAAGTAAACTCTTGATATACTTGGAAGAGCTATACTGAAATTAACAAATATCAGATTGTAAATATAAAGATCCACTTACACCATTTCCTGAGAGGAATCAAATTCTAGTTTGTGTTCTAAGTATAACACAGAAAAAACATAGGAAGAGAGGGTTGAATAACAAGTTTTTCATTTCCAAAATGTTGGAATTTTGTAGTCACTGTCATTTAAAGCTGCTCACATTTTAGGACAATTACCTTTTTAAAAAATGTTTAAATGTGGTAAGCTACAGTATGAAATGAGTTGAGATGGAAAGAGATTTCTCTTTTCTGTCTATCTGTGCCGATGTGGTCATTTTAAATAAATCTTTTGCAGTTTTCATTGGTTAGATGAAAATTCAAAGCTGTTAATATACCATAGAGTCAAGATCATTAGATTTTAACTGTAGAGAAATGATCAGTGTAAATTTTAAAGGTTTTTTATAAATGATTTATTTCATAATATGAATGTGAACTACTACTGACAAACCTCTGAGATAAGACAGTGTCTAACTTAGAACAGTTTAACACTGACCTATGGGCATATAATTTCTATTAACCTTTTTATATTTTTTGTGCTTTAGTAAAATGTTTAGTAAATGTATTTCAAAAACTTGTATTATATTTTGACACAAAATGGTGTCTCAAGGTGTACCAATACTTAACTGCTGTTATTGTTTAAAGAACTCACATTTTGAATGGAGTTTAGTATTTTTGATCTTTTCTTACAATCAGTTTTGTACTTGACATTGTTCTTTCTATAGGCTGGTAATTTGTTTCATCATAGTGGATGTTGGGTTAAGACAATGAAATCAAAAGAAATGTATTTGTGGAAGAAATGTGAACTTTTATGCACCCATGGTGGTTCAGTTAGTGCTCATTAAAAAGTTTGAAAAGTCTAACCTGTTTGTTCATTAGGATGTAAATCACAGGGTTGATGACTGTGCTGCTTTTGGCAAGGAGGGACGGCACCACGCTCGCAATGGGGGTGATGATTCCCGGACGTCCAAACGTGGCCATCATTGCAACAACCCCATAAGGCATCCAGCACAAAAGGTAACACACCACTGTAGTGATGACCATAAATAAAATGTGGTACTCTCTCCGCCGTGCTGCTGTCTTTCTAATACGCCCTACCTGAAGAGAAAAACATGTACATTAATTTGTATTTTTTGTTTGCACCAGCAGATGATTCAGAACTGGTCTTCAGTATACACAAATCCCTCATGAAAGGATTTATGATTCTCTATAGAAAGAACCTACCATCTGGTTTATAGGAACCACTGACTCATCAGGTTCAGGAATATAATTTATTGATATTTATAAAGATGTCCTAAAATCATGTGTGAAGTGATAAACTGCATTCCAAATATAATGCACCGCTTTTAACAAATTTCATATAGTGTCGTCTTTATTATGTATTATGTATGTTGAATCTAAAAACAGAATTGACTATTTAAATGTTCAGAAACTGCTATTTTTCATGAGGTCACATCCTTTTTTGTGACCTATTTCAAACAAGTGCATAATAGCGCTGACTTATCTAATTTTTCTGCATAGTATAGAGTGTGGATTCCAGATATCACCGGCTTAAACATCATTTGAGGCGGTTTAAACTTTATCTGGAGTCTGAGATATTGACCTAGTTTGAGCTTGAGTCAGAGAGTCATTGTTTAGTTCCAGAGAGGATTGGAAACGGCACTGCAGGCAGTGGTTTTGAGTTGTGAAATCGGACTTGTTTAAACTCATTTCCCTGTTATACACACATAATTAAAGTGTAACATTTACTTTGAATTGAGATGTTGTGACTCAATATACCTGTTTGACAGCACAGAGGAGTCTGCTGTAACAGTACACCATGACCAGCACTGGGATTCCCAAACAGAAAATGAACAGACAGATTATATAGGAATGTGACTGCGGGGTGTTGGCCGTCCATGTAACCGAACAGCTGGTTCCTGCCCCTTCCAGTCCATAGCTACTCCAGCCCAGCAAGGGGAGAACCGTCCAGAACAGTGAGTACAGCCAGGAGCCCCCGACAGCCAACAAGGGTTTGCTGTAGTCTGGGGCCCTCTTGTTGTAAACAGTTAAAGTGTTGTAACGATCATACGAAAGGATTGCCAGAGATATCAATGATACAATCCCTGTTTAAAAAAAAAAAAGAGAAGAAATTAGTGTATTTTCACGCTTGCCATTAAACTACAGAGCCACTTGTATCAACAACATTGTCACAATTATGTAAATGAACAGGAAAAAATGCAAATGAACCGGGGAGATTTCCATAATAATTCTAGGGTAAAGTGTCCAGAGAAAATGTATTGGTCTTAATTTAGCTCTTTGGTAATTTTAACATAGATGTCAACAGATTTTGCATACACAAAGCCAGCTACACTAAATGGGAGGTTATTCAAACAAAGGAATTATTATTTAGCACTTATTTTTCATTGTGTTATAAAAAATACTGTGATATATGATTATATGCAAGCAATAACAATTATTATTATAATAACATTTATTCATTCAGATATTTTCAAACATTTCAATGCTAAAGACCCCCAAATACAATGACACGCTATTGAGTGACTACAATATAAAGGCACCTATTAATTTTAATTCAGTGTTCACAATAAATGTTATTCCAAAACAATTTTTTAAGTTTTAGAGAAAATATTCAAAAATTTAAAAAAAAATCCCCTACAAATTACAGTGATGAGGAGAAACTTCCTAGAAAGATACAAAAAAAGACTAGATTTCTAAATTTTACAGTGCAAGAAAGGAAAGATGAATGTTTATAAGTAATATTTTTTATAAACATGTATGGCCTTTTTTCCTTAATGCTTGTCTTTATTTCTTAATGTTAAAAAACTAGAAAGTCAAATGAAACTGGGATGTCGATATAATAAATGCTACATTTATTTATATATTCATGCATTCATTCCTGGACCCTAAAGTGAAAACTCAATCCACATCAATTAACTCTTGTCTTGACCTTTGAAAGGATAATAATACATGTTAGTAAACCAGCACAAATCTGACAATACAAGTGATTTAGTTTAAATTTCTGTCAAAATTTATTTCCATACATTCATTGCCTGACAAAAACATAAATTGTCAATTTGAGGGAATAATTACAGGGAATAAAAATACAATCTGCCTTACTATTCACATTGATTAGTGAATAGTTAGTAAATAGAAACACAAGTACTTAATGTCAAAGCAATGTTATGATTTTCAAAACAAAACTTATAAATGACTCCCAGGTGCATAGCTATTTCAAGAAACACAGCATGAAGTGGGAGACCTACCACAACCACTTTTTTGATATTACATATTAATGAAAATGCCTTTAAGCGAGACTCATTCTCTGATGTTGTTCAAAGGGCAAATGTGGGAATTTTAAGACTGATCGATGAAACATCTATTTTAAACATTTGCATGCAAATAAGTTCATTCATATCACGCCAAAACAGATTTGTCTCCAACATTCAGATATGAAAATTCATTATGGACATTAAGTCAACAGATATTCACCAGAATATAAAGGGCATATAGACTGTTGCTTTTTTCTCTCCCCTTAAGTATGCAAAGGCCTGTGTTAATAGAGATCTTTGTAAATCTGCTAATCTTTGAGTCTGTTGACGGAATCTTAGGCTGTCGCATTTCTCACTGTGTATGCAAGAAACGGCATACAAGAGTAGAGCCGAACATATTTGCACTGCAATAACACACAGCAGGGGATTACAGGGTAATTTTCATATCTTGAGTGTGTTGTTTAGTAGAGTCAGACACTTCAGCTTACCTTCTGCTTGGCGTAGTTGTTATGGCCAACCAATGAGACACTTTTAATAAAAGTTGTCTGTCTATGCAGTAGAAACATTTAAAAAAAAATTTGCTGTGGCAAAAAAGTTAAGAAAACTTGAACACTCATAATGCATTGGGCTCAATTAGAATATGGGTGAGCAGGGACACAGAAGTACGGTAAAGCCCAAAAATCTATCAAAAGACTGCCAAATGACACACACTGCGATTTTGCTGGAAAATGAACAGGGATATCTTGGTGCAGGTAACATGGAAAAGTAATACACATTGTTAACTTGCTTTCAGCATACCTTTTAAATACTTGCAGTATTCTTGATACTTATTGTGGGGAAGTACTATTCCAGGTAATGAATTTCTATGTATTTTTTTGTGTGCTATTGCTTTTTACTACAGTTCAATAAACAAGGTATCTATTTACTCTGTCAATAAAAATAGTTCCAAACCAAGTCAAAGCAGAATCAACCATTGCGTGTCTCCAGGCGACACAGTTGTTTTTAATTAATTAATGAATCAGTGTTTTTTGAGGGGTTAGTGAATGATTCAATGACTTGCTGATAAAGACTTAACACTTGTTGTCAACTACTGGTGTAATTTAGTCACCCACCACTAATATACAGATTGACAACTTACTGTATGGAACATCTAAACTTTAAAAAGCAGAATGATACAAACAGTGAAAAGTCCTAGTCCTACTGAACTAAATATCAACACTTTTGGAGTACTGCTCAGCCAATCAGATTAGGAAGGAAATTAATGTTGTATATAACATTATGTTACAAATGTTTGTAAACTCCAGGGTAAAGCCTCCCAGAGAAATACATGAGAAAATTTATAATATGTGTTTATTTTCTTAATGTTTATATTCTCACTACTATTATTGGCCTTTCTTTAGCCCTTTGGGATTTTCAACATACTTACATACAGCACACACAAAGCCAGCTACAAGGGGATGATAGCATCAGATTCAACAGATACACTATGATGTGTGTATGGAACAGCTACTTCAGCATTTGTATATCAGTTGTAGGGGTTATAAACTAAGAAGCTGTTGAAGCTCTGCAAAATAAGTGGGATTGGATAACATTGTACAGAGGACCTCATCTGACCACCAATATGTCCCCTTAAAAAAGGTGCTTAATAGTGAATAAAGGCTTATCTTGTCTACCTGTTCGTGTAATTTTAAATAATATCTCCTTCACGAGGAACAAGATTTAGTTAACTAAAAAGAGGCTCTAAAATGTCTTTTTGATTAGGTCATGCTCATTACAGCAGCACCTTGGGGGCTTTTTTATTTTCAGTCTAAAAAATGTTGTTGATGTTAGTCTGATTTAGATAACTGCTAAAACCATAGGCATATTTCTGAAACAATGGAAAATATAAAAGATCTCTAGCTAAAAATGCACAAACATCTTGATTTACTATCCAATTAGTTTTGGTTTTGCCGTAGAGAGCAATGTCTATCTGAAATCTTATAAAGTAATTCCACAGCGATGACTCAGAATTGTACATTTTACAGAACTGAGATGAAGATTAAACATTTTTTTCATCACTCCAAGCCATGCATGTGTTTGGCGTAGACCACCTCAACCAGGCTTATTTTTTCATTAACACTTTCTGAGATTAATTGAACTTGGAGAAACATCTAACATGAGACATACAAAGCACTTGGGGTGCTCAGATGAGTCTTCAGCTGCTATAGGCATCCACTTCAAAATTCGACATTCTACATTCAAAGATACTCTTCTGCACAGTAGTGTGTGGCTATTTCAGTTACTGTTGCTTTCCTGTCAGAATTCTCATCTAATCCCTCTTATTAACAAGGCATTTTTGCCACAGAGATGCTGATACCACAGCTTTTGTTTCCACACAAGTTATATTAACCCCTCATAATGGATGTTCATATTATTTTGTCCAACCCCTGTATGTATTTTATATAAATATACATGATGTTTTATATACAATTACAGTGGGCCCCAAAAGTATTTGGACTCTTAAGTCAAACTCTGTACAAATTGACATATTATTAGTGCATAGTAGATGTACTTTAAATATATACTGTATATGTAGTGTGAAATGTTTTGTTTGAAAAGCTTTCTTGTGCTATGTTTCTGAATTCTGTCAAGTGAAGAGAACTCCTGCAGATATACTCTCTGCTAAGTGTGTAGGGAGCAGTGAACACAGGAACCCTGTTAAGCAGAATGCAGCCTATGTGACTAAAGCAGCACATGAAATGCATGTTCTAATGATCCGTTAATGTAAAATCAATCTCATAAATCTCACAAAATTGAATGGAATTTATATTTGATCTGCCAGGCTCCAATACTCAATACTAGTTACCCGTGCAAGAGCGAGCACTATGCTATTAGTCTTTTGAGGAACATTAGAAATTATGGAATAAAATATATTTGGGTATCTTAGGATATATTGTTCTCCATGGCCTGTTGTTTCATAAATCTGCTTTATTAAACTGAAACACCAAAGCATTTGTAGTGTAACTCAATATCTTGGCATAATTTAAGATCTTACATATCGTAATAACAATATCTTATGGATTAAAGATAATTTTCAGCTAAAGAATATAGATACAGTAATTAAAGCTAGAGTTATGTTATTATTGCTGGAATTAGTTTCTGTCAGCAGGGACCTTGCCAGAGAAGTGTTTGATATATAAATACAGATTGATATATTTTGAATATCCTACCAGTTATTTTAAGTATACAAAACAGTCTGTTATGCTGCAAATTGATATTTGTTATATCATTTTAGTTTGTTATCACAATCAAAAATACACTGGTTTGTAGAACATAGTGTTTTTCCATTTCTTTTTGCTATTCACCAATAGTAATTAATCAGAAAGAGTGAATCACAGAAAATATCTTCCTTCTGTGCTGAGAAATATGATGGACTGGACAGAGTTTGACACATTTCTCATTCTTAATGAGAGAAGGATGAAGTAATTACAGTGTTTTGCAAATCAAAATTGATACTCTGACACATTACAGTTACTACTTGGAAAGATTGATCATCAATGGAAACCAGGTGGGTGTCAGGATAATTATCATTATTATGGTTCTGGAGAGGAAATATTCTCTCAGCATCAATCATCTGATGATCATTTCTAATTAAAAGGTGGATTCACATATTCTCTGCAAGTTCTTTTGTCACGAGGGCCGATCCTGAGCTTGTTCTTGGCCTCAGATCTGAAGTTCCTCAGCCCCGGCTTTACGTGGGAAGAGGTAAGTTATGCAATCAATTCCCTAATGTTCCCAAATCACTCCGCAGGCCTCTCTTCTAACAGGACAGCATGTTCTTATCTTCAAAGCTGTTTAATCATGTTTATCTGTGCTTAAGAGGATACTCTGCTCATAAGGATTTAGACCTAACATGCTTGAGTGAAGACAAGAAATAAACTCAATTTGAGATTAGCATGGATACACTGTATGCAGCTCTCCAACCTGGTCTCACACACATGAAAATGAGCATTATATCACAATATAAGAGCGTATGACAACTGCTAGATTTTCTAATTAATGTTCTTAATGAGGATATAATGCAAGAATTAAACAGTCAAGCTTTTTTACACATTTTGACTATATACTTAATATCCTAGTCATCTTTGCTGCTCTATAAAGAAATGTGTCCCTAATACTGTTTTTCATGACCTTCATGACATAGGACAGGCCTTAAAAATGCAACATGGGGCAAATTTATTACTTGAAACCGTCTCAGGTTACAGCCTATGATGTCATTACACTATGTGTTCTCCTGGCGCCCTTTTATACTGTGATCGCGCCAGGAGAATACGTCATCCGCTTCTTCATCTGAAGCTTGCGTCCGAAGCATGGCAAGGGAACTAGAGGATTCAGTGTCTTGTTCCCTTCGCAGGGAGCCATGGTTACATACATAACCTGAGACATTCCCTTCCAAGGGAACTTCGAACTGCATCCTCTAGGGGTCACTATGTGGAACGGTATACCCATGCCGCCATGCTGAGGGGAGTGCATGCCAGAAACCACGGCGAGCACTAAGTACCAACTCTACCATAGCTATGGGCGTTGCCCCTAGGACGCCTTGATGGCTGTCAGGGACATTATCCCCTGCGGCCAAGGCCCTGAGCTGCATACCCTAAACAACTTACCTGATAAGGGCTGGGCTAGGAAGCCTGAGCCTAGGTCAGAGCTCAAAGGCTTGGAATCAGAAAAAAGAGATTCCTTTGAGGGATACGGCCAGGTGCCTAAAAACCGGATCCTGGCCTGTCACCCAAGGGGCTACTGCCAGCTCTGAATGAGCTTGCTCAAAGAACTGACTCGACAGATCGTTGGTAGCAACACCCTGCTCAGAAATGTATCAACAGGGATACATAGGTTGAGTGGAGCCCAAGGTGAAAACCGGGGCCTAACCCACTTAGAGAAAAGAAATTAGGCTGACAGCGTGTAACCCTTACCACACAGTATTTTAGAAAGTGTGCAGAATGCCTAGCATGCACACTTACCACAATGTGGATTTTAGAAAGTGCACAGAAGCTCAGTGTGTGCACTTACCATAGCATGGATTTAGAAACACCGTTACTAAGGGGTAACAAAAATGGTCACTTAGACAGGCCTAGGAACCCTACGTGACTGTGGCACACTCAGGGAGTGGCAATTAATTCAGCGGGAGGCCGCGTGCTCAAAGCGCATGTGAATTGAAAAGGCGTATCTCATAGAAAAACCCCCCATGTGAGGGGAATATCGCCAACTCAACCATAGCAGTCACAGAACAGACTCCGGGCATCTACTCATGCATAACTAGAAGGGGCGTAACACCCAGCTCTCAGACCGAGAGGGGGACACCAGTGCCCGACTGGGAAGCAGTGTGCTCGTAAACAACCCTCCAGGGTGAGGGGAGCACTGTTGAGCACACCAAGAGAGCAGCCTAAGAGGAAGGCAGAGTCCAGATGTGCTACCCAGCGAAGCCCACAGAGTGAAGGATTCGACTCTCAAATGAGAGGGACTCAGATGCTCAGAAGTGAGCAGTGTGCTTGCAAGGGACCTCCCATGGTGAGGGGAGCACAGCTAGCTCACTCAACAAGCAACCCTCCAGGGAGGCAGAAGATGGCCCAGCAACCTGGCATGACTGCTAATCGGCGCTCAAAGGAGCAGAGGCCCAACTCCAAAAATAGGAGGGGGGCTCAGATGCTCATTCTGGGAGCAGCGTGCTCATAGGTGACCCTCTAGGTGAGAGGAGCACTGCTAAGCTCGACCAACAAAGAGAGCAGCCTAACAGGGAGGCAGAGAGAGGCCTAACAACCTGAGGCTGCTGCTCAGTGGAGCTCCAAAGCGTTGGACCTGATGAGAGGAGGCCTCAGATGCTCAATTGGGAGCGGCATACTCAAAGGTAACCCTGGGGTGAGGGGAGCACTGCTAGGCTCGACCAAATATGGGCAACTAATCAGGGATGCAGCAAGCGGCCAAACTACCTGATGTCGCTGTCACAGAGCTCAAAGCGCGGAGGGCTCGACCCTTAGCTAAGGGAGAGGAACCCAGTTCGACCGAAGTGATAAATAGCCCAGGTACAAAGTACCTTGCTCTCAAGTAGAGAGAAGGACTCACATAATCTGCCCAGGACCGGCAAGCTCATAAAAGACCCTCTCGCAGTGAGGGGAGCACGGCCATGTCTGGGGAGCAGATTGACCGCAAATGGTACATCAGAAATGGAATCAAGCTTAAAAGAGGATCGCACATTTTAACAGGGAACAACAGGGTCCCAGCATAGAGGCAACTGACCAAGGAGGCGACAGGACGGGCCTAACAACTCAGTATTGTTGCATATAGAGTTCTCGGAAGCAGCGCTCTCTTCTCTCAAGCTGATTCGGGCCCTCAAAGCACAAACTGGGAGCGATAGGCTCATAGCTAGCCCTCGCAGTGAGGGGAGCATTTCTCAGCTCGACCAAAAGGCAGCGCTAGATTAGAAGGGCAGTCTAGCAGGGCCCAATAAGAGACAATCAACTGATGCAGTCTTATGCTCTCTATCTCGATGCATGGGCCCCGTTTAACCAGACCCGAAGAGAACCTGAGAAACAACGGGACCCATTAACCCATTCATGCATGAAGAGCTACTGCTCCTCAGAGCCGAAGCACTCAGGAAGGTTTTCCGCAGAAACACATCTCACTCATACCTCAGGGAATGCAGTGTACTCAAGCCCACTCCGCAGAGGGGTGATTCACCGGTTCAACCATAAGGGCAGTGTGACAGTCTATCGAACTGCAGAGTGGAACTAAGGAGTGTTAGGCCACTCAAGGCCTCAGCGAGAGGAGCTCTAGCTCAGAGAACATGCATGATGGTTGAGAGGATGACTCAAATCTCAGGAGACCCATTGGGGCGAGACATGAGTAGCGTGTCCTTGCCGGGGCTGCTTCTCGAAGCAAACACTCAGCCAGGACATCAGGGAGCACATCATAAAGCATTATACCCCTCAAAAAATGCTCAACCCGAATGAAGGACCCGCAGGTCCTGAGGTTACAACGTTATACTGTGGACCTGATCAGCTAAAAAGGCTCTCGCAGAGGCCCAGCGACTTGGCTGCGTGATCCAATAAGCATGAAGCCGAAGATGCAGGGCTATCATCCAGCCTGGATCTAGTACCGACGGGTGAGCTACCATCACCACAATCGGTCAACAGTGAGAGGTTCTGACTTTAGCAGGGGAGGTGCTCGCCAGAGGTCCTAACCCTAAAACAAAGTCAGAAAAACAGGAACAGGTTCAAGTAGCGCTGCGGAGGAACTAGTTAGTGAATTCACATAAACTAGCAATAGATGGATGAAATGGATCGTACTCACCAACCACGGCTCCCGCGCATGTCTCAAGCTCACGGGTATCATCTGAAAGGGAAGCCCGAAGAGCACTTGGGTCCGGACCATCAGTAGGTAGTTCTATGGGACATAGAGAGTGGAACTAAGGAGTGTTAGGCCACTCAAGGCCTCAGCGAGAGGAGCTCTAGCTCAGAGAACATGCATGATGGTTGAGAGGATGACTCAAATCTCAGGAGACCCATTGGGGCGAGACATGAGTAGCGTGTCCTTGCCGGGGCTGCTTCTCGAAGCAAACACTCAGCCAGGACATCAGGGAGCACATCATAAAGCATTATACCCCTCAAAAAATGCTCAACCCGAATGAAGGACCCGCAGGTCCTGAGGTTACAACGTTATACTGTGGACCTGATCAGCTAAAAAGGCTCTCGCAGAGGCCCAGCGACTTGGCTGCGTGATCCAATAAGCATGAAGCCGAAGATGCAGGGCTATCATCCAGCCTGGATCTAGTACCGACGGGTGAGCTACCATCACCACAATCGGTCAACAGTGAGAGGTTCTGACTTTAGCAGGGGAGGTGCTCGCCAGAGGTCCTAACCCTAAAACAAAGTCAGAAAAACAGGAACAGGTTCAAGTAGCGCTGCGGAGGAACTAGTTAGTGAATTCACATAAACTAGCAATAGATGGATGAAATGGATCGTACTCACCAACCACGGCTCCCGCGCATGTCTCAAGCTCACGGGTATCATCTGAAAGGGAAGCCCGAAGAGCACTTGGGTCCGGACCATCAGTAGGTAGTTCTATGGGACATAGAAACTAACCAAAACATCATAGGTCCAGCATGAGAGACTGTAATGCAAGTGCAGCAGGCTCCGACCTAACCTCGGTCAGGTGGAGGGGATGGTGGCTTCAGGGGAATTAAGGGGAGGAAGATGAGAGCAGATGTAAAAACTCTCGGAAGGAAGTGAGAAGATGTTCAGGTTTTACTCTGGTCTGGACGAGAACGCTGAGAACGCCTCGTCTGGATCACCTCCCTCAAATCTTGCCTGTTACCCTTTGACTCACGCCTCCTTTGAGCCCTACCCGAAGGCGGGGGAGGGGCGTGAGTCGCGACACTAGTCTTCTGTGCCCGCCTCTGACTCTTAGATCGAGATGGGCCAGGACCCCGCTGTTGTTCGGGCTCAGACCTGGACCTTCGTGGAATGAAGGATTTAAACCGTCTCGATGGAAGTGCCAAAAAGCTCAGAAGGGGAAACTGGCGCATCAAGGAGAAAGCTCTTCTCTTTCGTCCCGATATCCGCCAGGTTCACCCACAGATGCCTCTCCGTAACCACCATGGCCGCCATGGATCTGCCAATGGCAGTAGCGGTCTGCTTAGTAGCACGGAGAGTGGGATCTGTAGTGCGACGCAACTCAGCCATCTCATCCGGGGATAATCCCTGGCCTTTATCCAGGTCTTTCAACAGGTCAGCCTGATAAGCCTGTAGCACCGCCATGGTGTGCAACGAAGCTGCAGCCTGACCTGCTGCTGCGTACGCCCTGCCATTCAAACGAGATATATCCTAAAGGGGTTTGGATGACAGGGAGGGAGACTTAGGAAACTATGTCTCACCCATAAAGAGATATCTGGCTAGCGTCTCTTCAATAGGGGGCATTTTCTCATAACGGTTCTCACGCATCCCCTCAATATTGGCATAACTAGTATGCTGAAACCTATGGATGCGGGATGAAAACAGAGTTTTCCAAGCCTTCTTGAGCTCCACATGGAGACCCGCTGTTGTTCGGGCTCAGACCTGGACCTTCGTGGAATGAAGGATTTAAAGGCAGCTGAGCGCGGTCAGGGGATAAACCCTGGCCTTTATCCAGGTCTTTCAACAGGTCAGCCTGATAAGCCTGTAGCACCGCCATGGTGTGCAACGAAGCTGCAGCCTGACCTGCTGCTGCGTACGCCCTGCCATTCAAACGAGATATATCCTAAAGGGGTTTGGATGACAGGGAGGGAGACTTAGGAAACTATGTCTCACCCATAAAGAGATATCTGGCTAGCGTCTCTTCAATAGGGGGCATTTTCTCATAACGGTTCTCACGCATCCCCTCAATATTGGCATAACTAGTATGCTGAAACCTATGGATGCGGGATGAAAACTGATTTTTCAAAGCCTTCTTGATCTCCACATGGAGATCAGGAAGAAATGGAAGGCTCACTTGAGCTGGAGGGTTATGATCAAAATGACAATGCTCATCGAGACGGCGTCGAGGCGCCACTTTCTTAACCCGCTTCCACGGCAAGTCAAGCCTCACCGTGGCGCGTTCCATAACCTCAAGTAACTCAGCGTACGCAGGGCAGGAGGAATGAGAGGACTCGGTCTCAACCTCTTCGTCCTCACCTGACATCTCCTGCTCTTCCTGGCTTGAAGCCAGCAGAGCACTAGCCGCTGGATCAGACGATGTAAGAGAAATAGCATCGTCATCCAGCAACTCACTCTCGTCTACAACTGACGAGCGCGAAAGGGAAAGACCCTTTCTCAACTGATCAGCCAGGTCCACTTGCGATCCCCACAAGCTCATTTTCCTCCGTGCCTCAGCAGCGGCAGGTCGTGAACCGCGGGGAGCTGATGGCTGTCCCTCTTTCCTCGAAAAGAGGGATAAACCAGAGCGGAGATTTTTCATTGAAAAAAGATCACAATACACACAGATTGCCCCCTCGAGTATATCGCGTGCGTGCTCTTCACCCAAACAAAAGACGCAAAGATCATGTGTATCATCAGGTGTCAAATAACGAAGACACAGATCCACACACTTCTTAAACGCCTTACTAGTGCTCGCCATTGTTTAAAGAGGAAAGATACGTTCTTACCGGAATGCACGCTTCAAACAAAACAGTCGTGAAGACGAAGAAGAGAATGACGTGTTCTCCCGGCGCCCTTTTATACTGTGATCGTGCCGGGTAATGATGTCATAGGTAATGATGTCATACTCCTGAGGAATCAGCTACAGAATCGTGTCACCACCAGTGCAGAGCTTGCTCAGGAATGGCAGCATGTTAGTGTGAGAGCATCTGCACGCACAGTGAGGCCAAGACTTTTGGACAACGGCCTGGTGTCAAGAAGGGCAGCAAAGAAGCCACTTCTCTCCAAGAAAAATGTCAAGGACAGACTGAAATTCTGCAGGAAGTATAAGGATTGGACAGCAGAAGACTGGTGCAAAGTTTTTTCTCTGATGAAGCTTCCTTCTAACTGTTTAGGACATCTGGAAAATTGATTGTTCAGTGAAGAAAAGGTGAAAGCTATCAGGAGTCCTGTGTTGTGCCAAAAGTGAAGCATCCTGAGACCATCCACGTGTAAGGTTGCTTTTTCAACCAAGGGAGTGGGCTCTCTTATAATTCTGCCCAAAAACACTGCCATGAATAAAGAATGGTATCAAAACGTCCTGCAAGCGCGACTTCTTCCAATGATCCATGAGCAATTTGGTGATGATCCATGCATTTTCCAGCATGATGGAGCACCATGTCACAAAGTAAGAGTGATAAAGAAGTGGCTCGAAGATCATTACATTTAAATTTTGGATCCATGGCCAGGCAACTCCCTGGATCTCAATACCATAGAGAACCTGTGGTCAGTCCTCAAAAGGCGAGTGAAGCCCACAAATTGTGATCAACTCTGAGAACTAATAAGGCACGAATGGATCGCCATCAGTCAGGATTTGGCCCAGAATCTAATATCCAGCATGCCAGAGCGAATTGCAGAGGTTATGAAGAACAAGGGTCAACACTGTAAATATTGACTCATTATATATATTTTTTGCCAATAAAAGCCTTTAAAACTTCTGACGTGGAAAAATATTGTACAAATACTGAAGCAGCAAACTTTGCAAAACACAAAATGTGTCACAGCCAAAACTTTTGCCCATGACTGTATTAGTTACTGCATGATTTAAATGGCCAAATTAATCCATCTGAAACTTTAAAATACTTTTCAGCAATTACAGAATGATTTACAGAGGGGGGTTCAAAAGTGACTTTCGTCAAATAATTTTCAAAGTCCAATGAGGTTACATATAAATCTGCAGTTAGTGTGTGGGAGAAAGAAAGAGAGTTACCACAACCATATTTTACCAAATTTTTATGGTAACACTTTAGTTTAGTGGCCAATGCTCACTATTAACTAGTTGCTTATTGGCATGCATATTTTATGAGCACTTCTAAACCACATAGCACATATTCTGCATGACCTATATATATATATATATATATATATATATATATATAATACATATAGTATATATTAATTACAAATCACTAGTGCCTAACCCAAGGCTTGTCGGCAACACTCTTATTGGCAAAATCAAGAACTTAAACTGTTTTTGTATTTTTCTGTGTAGTAATGGTCAGCTGAAGTTATATTTAGCATTACTTCATTACCTTTACCCTCACTGATTGATTGATTGATTGATTGGTTGGTTGATTAAATTTTTTTTCTTTGTAATAAACACAAATTTTGTGGTAATCAGAAGCAATAAACCAAATGTGAATGCAAAAATTATAATAATAATCTTCCATAAGTCTTTTTGAGCTATTTGAGTCTATTTTGTGTCAATCAAAATTAAAAAAAGAAAAAGAAATTAGGCTAATATCATAATCTGTGATCTTGATTCAAAAAGTAGCATCAAGTGACTGTCACCATGGATGTGTCACTGAATCAGTCATTCATCCAGTTTGTTCAAAAACTCACAGCTGTCTTTGAGTGAGTAATTGGATTATTAATTTAACCAATTCGCTTAAACTATTATATATACACACACTACCAGTCAAAAGTTTTCAATTGTAAGATTTTTAATGTTTTTAAAGAATTCTCTTCTGCTCACCAAGCCTGTATTTATTTGATACAAAATACAGCAAAAGCAGTATATTGTGAAACATATTTTTATATTTAAAATAAATGATTAGTATTTGAATAAATAATACATTTAATTTATTCCTGTGTTTAAAGCTAAATTTTTAGCATCATTACTCCAGTCTTCATTGTCACATGATCCTTCTGAAATTATTGCTGTTCAAGAAACTTTTTTATATTATTATTATTATCAATATTTAAAACAGTTGAGTAAATTTTTTTCAGGATTCTCTAAATAGAAAGATCCAAAGATCAGCATTTATCTAAAATAAAAAGCTTTTGTAACATTAAACACTATATCATTCAAAAGCTTTTTTTTTTTTTTTAGAGGGGGGGTTATAGAAATTAGTAATTTTATTTAGCAAGGATGCTTTAAATTGATCAAAAGTGATGATGATAAAGACATTTATGATGTTAAAAAAGATTTCTATTTCAGATAAATGCTGTTCTTCTGAACTTTCTATTCATAGAAGAAACCTGAAAAAAATCTACTTAGCTGTTTTCAACATAATAGTAATATTAACTATTTTTGAGCAGCAAATAAGAATAGCCTATTAGAATGACTTCTGAAGGGTCATGTGACTGGAAGAATGATGCTAAACATGCAGCTTTGAAATCACAGGAATAAATTACATTTTAAAATATATTCAAATAGAAAACAGTTATTCTAAATAGTATAAAATATTTAAAATTTGTACTGTTTTTGCTGTACTTTGGATCAAATAAATGCTGGCTTCTTGATGACCTCTTAAAAACATTTAAAAATTCTTACTGTTCAAAAACTTTTGACTGTGTGTGTGCGTTACAAATTTTAAATCAATTTTTTCCTATGGCATTTCCACTACTTACATATTTTATTTTTCACATTTAGTTTATTGCATTTTAAATAGACTGAGGCAAATAACTTTTTATTATGTGTAGCTTTTCTAGAGCACTGACTGACAAACTTTTTTCAGAATCGTGAGAAAATGGTGATCTCAATACTAAGCAACACAATGATAATAGCTAATAATAAATCTTATTTTAAACAGAATCATGCGGATCACGTAGGCCTACTGTCTGTAACCTGTTTTTGCTCATTATAGATAGATAGATAGATAGATAGATAGGTAAATAGATATATAGATTCCCAATGGCTGTACCTACGCGCATCTTGCATTCTTTGTTGGTTTATTTTTTTTATTCAAGTTCTTACTCACCAAAACATGAGTTGACGAAGCCGTACCACATGCACCCATGTTTCCCCACCAGCCACCTGCCGCGGATACTGGCCGCGAAGCTGAGCGTGGTTCCGAACAGACAGACGAGCATGTCACTCACACTGATGTTGAGCAGAAGCATGTTTACAGGAGTCCGCAGGGTCTTGAATTTACAAAACAGAACCAGCACGATGAAATTGTTCAGGATCCCGAATACCAGAATAGATCCCAAAATAACGGCGACCACACTGTGTCCCGTCCGTGACAGTTTCTCAGCCGGAGTGTCGCTCCAGTCGTTATCTAGCGCCGGTAGCAAGTCCTCATCCGTGCCGTTTGAAGTGTAACTGAAATTAGCTTCTTCAGAAAACATCTTCGCTTAGCACTGTTCAACTGATGTTACTTTTATCGCACGCTCCGAAATTCTTTCGGAGATTCCCCACACCTGAGCGTGGACCATGCCATTCACGAGAAGTTCCGTGAAGAGTTGCACTTCATGCTTCTAATGTTGTGGTCAAATCTTCACAAGTGTCTTCACAGCGCGAGAATAAAGTTTCAGGGCTCAGCAGCCCAAATAAAAAGCCTCCCAGTCCATCACAAACAAATCTGTAGTTAAGCTTCATTTGCTGGTCATTTCAGAGGATACCGCTATCGCAACGCAAATTCAAGCCTGTCACTAATGTCAATGCTAAATTTAAAGCAAGTCAACAGGGACATGAAACACTTTTGCAGACTGTTAAACTGTAGCCTACATTACAGCTACATACAGTCAAAATATCACCGACAGAAGTCGAATAAAGGAAGTTAATCTTATCTTGACATGATGCTGAGTAGCTAAATAAGAGATATGCTCATAAAACGTAACGGTAACCTAGACCAAGAGGCGTCCTATTTGAGACAAATTCAGCTTTTCCTGCTGCTGATGCGTTCATCGGCGAGCCTCGCACATCTCGAGTTTGCCTCCTCTTCAGAGTGCTTGAGAGCGGAAGAGCGTGTGTGTGTGTGTGTGTGTGTGTGTGTGTGGAACAAGCATTGAGAAGACTATACTAAGTGACGTAAACACTCCATAAATGATCATCATGCGTAATATTTTACAATGTTATACATGGGGGCTATTTGCACATAGGCATTCTTATTGTAATTATAACAATAACATTATTATGCTAATGTGTTTCACCCAACAAAAACATTTTATTCTAGCTTCATGCATTCTTTTTTAAACACTTGAATGTGGTAAGTTTCATAAAAAATAAACAAATAAACAAAATTTTGAACAAAAATCTGAAAAAAAGACTATGAATTGGATTCAGAATGATAATCAAAACGTAGATAGAGTTGATCAACACCCCAAAGCTTGACAGTCATTAGTACCTCTTCATTGGTCGACATTTTATTCCATTACGTTACACAGTTTTGATGCTGTTTTATGTCTGATGATCGTGTTAGAATACATGTGGAAGCATCTATAGTTTCGGTTTCTTCTTCACTTGCGTTTTTTTGGAAATTCTGTACTGAAGATGTGTACTAGCGCCCCCTACAGTATAACAATGAAAACACGGATTCTAGGAGCACAAGTAAACAGTAGCTCAAATATATTTATACTTTTTCAAGTATAAGTCAAGTATACTTAAATGTAATTTTAAGTATATTTCTGAGAAGAACATAAAGCCCATTTCTGCGAAGTACAGAAAAAGTAGACTAAAAGTATACTTTCCTATTTTTTAGTTTAAAAGAAGTATACTAATAGCACACTTGAATAAACTTCTTTTTCGTAAGGGCAGTAGTAAAAATATTACTATATTGAACCCTTTGCTTGGTGTCCACACTGAAAAAAATTACTCGTTGAATTTACAAATTTTTTTTTATGGTAAGTGGTTGTAATCAATTTATTTTAGCTACATTTAAATAAACAAATTCAGTTGACTAACTTTCAACATGCTTTTTTATTTAAATGCAGCTAAAATAAATTGTTAACCACTTACCGTAAAAAAAATGTGTATCGTTTTTATTCACAAATTCTATTCCTGTGATAGTTAATTTATTCTTCTTCTTATTATTCTTCTTCTTCTTATTATTATTATTATTACTTTGACCTAGGTGTTTGAGGTAAACATACAATTGATTGGACTTTACAGTTACTAAGATAAATCAAATAGCCCAGTTTTCCCTTATTGCTTAAAAAACTGTTCTGCAATGAATTGTGTCTTATTATTATTATTTCATTTGCAGTTTTCTTTGACAGTAGCACATATCTGGTTTTAAAAGTTTTTTTTTTTTAAATAGATTATTAATATGAGTAGGTACAGTAATTCACAGTGTGGTCTCCGTAGTGTTGTGATACGTCATATTAACATAGCAGCAGTGGTGATGAGAGAACACGCTTGAGAAACAGTTAGAGAGGAGAAATCAATCTACATCTAAAATATTGGTCACAAATTATTGGTCACTTTCTAAATAATTAAAGTATAGAGCATCTACTAATAACTATATACAAATAAATCAGTTTTCATTGCAAATATGTTAGAAACGATGTGTCCAGTGTCCAATGCACCAAGTGTCAAATGTACACTTTTTTAAATCGATGCATCGCATCGTTAACTTTTATGTCGATGCACTGATGCAAATTGGTAAATCTTACCATCCCTAATATAGTCTGGACACTACTTATAGGGGCAGAGCCAACCCCAGGGCACATACATCAGGGCCATTCATTTATTTCCAGGGGGGCCAGCAGGCCAGTAACTTGCTTGGGGTGGTATGGTCCGTAAATGCATCCCCCAACCCCCGCGCCATATGTTATTACAATATGTGTTATTACATATATGTTATTATAAACATATATGTAAATCAGATATTGAAGTTCGTTCTTAAACTGTACAACTTTGGAGGCTCTTGATATTCTGTAGACAAGGGAAGATGGATTCCAACTTAAGTTTTGTTACCTTGTCCTGTCATCTTACCATGTACCAAATACTTTAATACATGGATTTATGCTCACCATGACCCTGTCTGTTTTAGTCATGCTCTGGCAATTTATTCCATACATAAGGTTAAACTGTTTTACTGAAGGCCTCTAAATTCATAATGCATTGATTATCCTTGGTTATGTGTCTTCCCACTGTCTGACATCCAGACATTAGCCACAGCACCACAGAGCACAATATTACATGGGGCACACTAAAGGCTGAGTGACATGGTGTCCGTACAACAAGGTTGCCTCAATACAAAACAGGACCCTCTGTATCAGAGATGTTAATTCAGTTATTTACTCAACCACAGATATTGTATTGTTGCAACATAATAAAAAAGCTCTCACATTAGGATTCTGAATTTTCACATTCACAGATGCATGCTGTATATTACATACCAGGGTTTCTGCATGTGAAACCAAGCCCTTAAAGGTGCAATAGGTGATTGTCTTCAAAATCATTTTTCGTTATGCTGGTTGAAATTTTTTTTCACATCCCGATAGCATTCGTTAAGTAATTGCTTTCAGTGGAAGGTGTAGGACCAAGAAATGTTCGTCCAATCAAAACGCTCGGTCCGAACGTTTGAATGGGCTTTCCTACCTACCTGTCAACATATGTATTTGCATACCTCTGCACACCCGGTTCGCGCAGACAGGATACGTCATCAGCGCGTTCAAGCACGCTGTGCAGACAGAGCGGGAATGGCAGACAAACATCAACAACCCGATCTTCCTTTCTGGTATTGTAATACTTTTACTAACTGTACTATAACGTTCTATAACGTCACCGGTGAATGACACATGATGTAGCCCAATGCGGCTCCCAATTCCAGTCCTCGCGCCTCCCCGCTCTGCATATTTTGCATGTCTCGCTTAGTTAACACACCCGATTCAGATAACCAGCTCGTTAGAAGTGAGCTATGTGCATGAACTGTGCTCCGATTGACATGCTCCCTACACAGTTTTCTTTGCTCCCTACTCGCTGAGCAGGAGAAATCTGTTTGTTTGCTTCACTTCGGAACATTCCTTCATGAATTTGCTCTGCGCACACAGATGAAACTTACTAGAGAAATGTGACATAATATACCTCTGTAAATAAATACTATTTAATTTTACTTCTCGCACACTTTAATGCCCTTTGTATGGAAAATATATGCTCGCTTTGAACTGGAATCATGGTGGAATATCCGGTGAAGTCCACTTCGCAGGGCACTTACGGTCGAACAGAACAAACGTTGCACGTGATAAGAGATACATATGAAATGTGCAGAGCGGGGGGTGGGGGGATGGGCGCTGAACCGCGAGAAATGGAATTGGGAACCGCTGTAGCCTATTGTAGCAATGTTGTCTCTGGTATGCTGGTCTGTGTATGTGCGTTCGGGGAACGTGGCTTTGGACAGCGATTGCAGGGAGGGTGGGACGTTCGCTTTCAGTGCTATCAGGCTAAAGTTAGCATTTTCCGATATCTCCTACTGCACCTTTAAGATTCCTCACGACATTGACGCACAGGCATCTGAAAGGGGAACAATATGACAGTGATCTCATATTATAAGAAGTCTGACATTTGAGATGATCCAGAGGTCCATTAATGAGACTCTCTGTAGCGCTTATGGTCATATAGTGTGTGGAGTGAGTGTCATGACATATCTGAAAGAAATGCAAAACAGACCAAAAGGTCACAAATCTAAAAAGTCTAGCATGATCTGATAGCAAATGCTGGGAAATTGATGATAGGATCTTGCAGTAAGACACAGGGCTCTGAATTTAATTGGAAAGATCGTTTAAAATTTAACAAATAGTTTAAAATATAACAAATTGTTATACATATGCTCCAGGTCAATCAACTGACAGATTAATGAGGATTTTCTTGATTTATGAGCTTCTAATTTCTTCTCACATTATCAATTTCAAGTAGTTCAGCCTTATGTTAATTATGTGAAGACTGAATGAACTCACTTCCTTTTAGCGCATTTTTATTGTTTGCTGTGACTATAATATAAAATTTTTATTTTTATTGTTGTGACTATAATGATAATAAGTGCATCTCTTGTTAACATTTGTATGCTGCAGTAAACAGTTCATACAACATAACAAATATAACATATATATAACAAAGAGCAGAAACACAGAGCAGACTATGAACTAATCAATGGGGTAAACAATATCAAAACAATAAACAATATGACCTTGTTTAGACCTTTCCAAAAAAGAGACATGCATGATGACATAAAATAACATTGTTATAGAGCTGTTTTTTCTTTCTTATTCTTAAATCTATTTTAAGGTACAGTTATTCCATCCCTGTTGAAAAAAAAAACAGAATATGTATGTTTTGAAGCATGGTAGCTGGTTTGAGCTGATTTAAGCTGGTTTAAGCTGGCCCATAGTTGGCCCTTAGCTGGTCATGAGCTGGTTTAAGCTGGTCATGTGCTGGGCCTAAGCAACTAGCTCCTGCTCAGGACCAGCTCATAACCAGCTTAAACCAGCTCGTGACCAACTAAGGACCAGCTTAAACAGCTGCCATGCTTCAAAATATACCTATCCAGCATATGCTGTTTTTTTTCAACAGGGGTGTTATAACAGGAATGAACCTTGAGGTTTTAATGCTCAATGAGTAGCATATTAAGCAGTGGAACATGCAGAATCCAGTTACAAAAATCGTTTTCCTCAGATTGTTGCTTAACCAAAGTGTATGAGGGGGTGGCTCATGGCAGATATATTGATTGTCTTGAAGGTACACTGGCAGCAGAACAAGCCATGACTCAAATGAGAGAGGATATTGGGGTATCGACTCTTTAAGTGAACTGGGTATCGACATATTCATTTATTTCCAGCAGTATTAAATTGAAGTCGATGAGAACTGAAATATGATGAGGTAGCATATGTATTCCTTTACAGAGATTATTCATTGTCAGTTTCTAATGGGTGACCAACACACTAGATGCCACAGTAACAGATCTGTTTTTTATACAAAGGCAAACCTTTTAGCAAAATGAAAATAGAAAAAATTGCCATGGTTGTGTTTGTTAATGAATATTATGATTGTCCTTTATTCTTGGTGAACTAAAAGTGATATAGGCCATTGAGTAAAATGTAACCTAATACATTTATCTGAAAGGGGACAACGTGTATTATAATCAAGCTGCACAAAATTAGACTTGAAATTATTCATCACTACAGACATTCAGCACATCTATTTTAGATTATGTTTTTACATTGAATGAATGGAAGACCCATTTGTATCATAATTATAAGTAATCCTCATTGGTTTGCATAGAATATCCCTGTTGAGCAGATCAGCAATGTTGGTACACAGCTGTTACCTCTCAGTTTGTAATTTGAAAGTTGTTTGATTAGCCAGCTGAACTCGTCTTGTTAAATCATGACATTCTTCGGATCCCTGAAGTCTCCTGCCTTGCCAAAAGTGCAGAGGAATACAACAGTTCCTGTGGTTTACATTCAAATCTTCAGAAACTCTGTGACCCATGTGCTCAAGGCTGATTAAAATTAATCTCTTTGGGAGACTCGAAAGATTTCGAAAGCTCAGGGAGGGATCAGTTTACCACGAGAGATACAAGATCCAGTAAACAAACAAACATTCACACCACTAGGAAACACAATGAGTCATCATGTCTACAGGCAGTCACAGATGACCATGAACCCTAGCTGACCCCAACTATATTGAAAAAGCTTTTGTAAAGAAGTGTTCCACCAGAAAGTCTGGACACCACTACATTACATTTTTAAGTGAATTTCCACTTCATGTCATGATCAGATGATCCATATTTTTTAATCATTTTAAAGCAGAGAATTGCTTTTCCTTGTAATAAAGGCTCCTTGTCACTACAGGAAAAGAATGAAATCCAAGTTTTTCTTTCCTCATAAAACACCTGAGATATTTGCCCTAAGGATACTTTTAGACCATTTATTTTAGATAACCTTGAGGCTAGCATAACGTCAGAGTCACAAAAAACAAAAAACCTTCCCTACTGATCATCTCCTCCTGTTTCAACTGTACAAATATAAGCAAAATAATGTTTTGCTTTTCCCTATTGCTTTAGGTAGTCAAGGAACCATAACAAATAAATAACTTCCAGTTTTATTGAAGATCAGAGTAATTGCTTGATGTCTCTTTAAATGTTACATTGCTTTTTGCAAGAAAGTATAGGCGCCACATGTCAGTCTGGTATTGTATGTTTTCAGATATTGCATGCCTCTCTGTAACACATTGCTGTTTTCTGATGCACACACCAACCCTACACCTAAACCTACCCTTCACAGAAAACTTTCTGCATTTTTAAATTCTCAAAAAAAAAAATCCCTCTGTATGATTTATAAGCTTGTTTCCCCACGGGAACTTCAATGTAGGTCCTCGCAGTGACACGAGTCTCCATGAGACAGTGTGTACTCAGGTTTAAGTCTCCACTGGAATAGAAAACCATGTACACACACACACACACACACACATGCATTCATATCTGAAAACTGATGTCAGAGTCTGTGCATCAGTGCACTCCACTGTGCAAAGATCTGAAGGCATAAACATTTCTGACAGATATGGGTATTAACATTTGAGTTGGACAATTATGTTGTGAATTTTTTACCTGGACATAATGGTTTGCTTTTAGAGAACTCTCAACATGCAAGTATTGTTTAATTCTCTCCATATATGGCAGTGTTTTACTGTCAGACTAGAACTATTAGACATTGTGTACTAAGAATAAATGAGTGTACTAAGATAAATTTTACGGTTTCATAGTATCTAATTCTTATCACATGTCTGAAGTTTTTACAGCTTGCTCAGCTGTTGTGAAGACACTTGGAGAGATTTATTGTTATAACTCAAATAATTATAATAATACAAAACTTAATGCATGATACATTCAGAGATTAGACCTATAGGTTGAGTCTACATGAAACGAAACATTTGGAGGACCTGAGGCAGTAGACTTGGCAGGACGTTGGGAGTTGCCAGTGGGCAGAAAGGAAGAGGCAAATGTAGCAGTAACAGCAAGAGTTTATTTAAGGAAATAATTTTGTTCCTTTGATCCTTGTTCTTCGGCCTATCAAAATAACTAAAAGATTAACTAGGTCACACCTGGTGGTCTTACTTAAAACCACCTGGACAGCAAACACAGCTTTCCTAATTTGTTGATGCTGCCTATGTTTTGAAATTTCAGAGAGACTTTTCTGAATTGCTTGTGAGACACTATAAAAGGAAATCAAGTCAATCATTTCTATCATACTCTGACAATGTGGTTGGTTATTCTTTACATTCTTTATGAGGATCCCAAGATGAGCCTTTGCTGTCCTACTTTGGAGAACACAGGCCGCTTGGTGTGCTTCAGGTTAGAAGTATTTAGAGACATTTGTGAGTATCCTGACAAGGATAACAAATCATCAATCATGTTAGTGTTGAATTAGCCGTCACGAGGGTTCAACTCCTTAGGGCAACACAGCTGAGGACACCAGTATTCACTCACAAAATAATAAAGCTGTTTTTTTTTGTTTTTTTTGTGCATGAATGATTTTGAAAATAATTTGTCTGTTTCCTATTAAGTTGTTTGTCAGTTTAACGAATGTTTGGTGTATTTTGTAGTTGAAGTACAGATGAGGGTTTAATGAAATACTATAATAACCTAATTAAAATCATTATGTAAAGCGTGAATCAGCATAAATATTTATTTGGTTCTGGCCATAAATTAAGAGACTATGGAGTAACCTTACTATTGTACTAATAATTCATATACAACAAAAAATATGCTGTAGGTGTTACAGGCCAGAGATGTGTAAAAAGCCTTTTCTTTTTATATTTAGGTGTTGTTTTTTTGTGGGCACTTTTGGTTCTGTGGACTTTTAGAAAATACACTTTTGCAGAACGTCTAGGTTACTTGTGTAACCCTCGTTCCCTGAAGGAGGGAACGGAGACATTACGTCAGTCGTGACTGACGAATTGGGATCTCGCCCGAGAGCCCAATCACCTTCGAGCGTTAACTAAACAAGCCAATGACAGTTGGCGTGCGTGTTTCGCCACGCGCACCCCGCCCCGCAGCGCGGGTATAAAAGGAGAGCGCGTGCAAGCGCACATCAGTTTTTCGCTGAGGAGCCGAGACTACGTGCCCCGGCCGTACAGCGGTGGTACAGCAACTGTGGCGACGGAACGTAAAGTCTCCGTTCACTCCTTCAGGGAACAAGGGTTACACAAATAACCTAGACGTTCCCTTTCAGTCAGTCACGTTACACGAGAGGACACAGGCTCTACACGGAGATTATAGAATCTCGCTAACGTGTTAGGCGTCGCCCAGCCGGCAGCTCTACAGATGTCTGCTATCGAGGCGCCCCGCGCCAATGCCCACGAAGATGCCACTCCTCTCGTAGAGTGAGCTCTCACTCCGAGGGGGCACGGTAAACGTTGGGCCTGGTATGCCAAGACTATAGCCTCCACTAACCAGTGGGCAAGTCTTTGTTTGGAGACAGCCTTTCCCTTCTGCTGACCTCCAAAGCAGACAAAGAGCTGGTCTGAGGTCCTGAAGCTCCGCGTACGGTCCACGTAAATGCGCAGAGCGCGAACGGGACAGAGCAGAGCGATGGCTGGGTCTGCCTCCTCCCGGGGCAGCGCTTGCAAGTTCACCACCTGATCCCTAAAAGGCGTGGTGGGAACTTTGGGCACATATCCGGGCCGGGGTCTCAGGACAACGTGAGAGTTACCCGTTCCAAATTCTAGGCACGAACGTTGACCGAGAATGCCTGCAGGTCCCCTACCCTCTTGACTGAGGCCAATGCAGTGAGGAGCGTTGTCTTTAATGACAGAATTTTAAGCTCTACTGACTGCAGAGGCTCGAAGGGCTCCTCCTTCAGGGCCGTCAGGACCGAGGGGAGATCCCAAGAGGGAAACAGGTGAGGGCACGGAGGATTCAACCTCCTTGCCCCTCTGAGAAACCTGATGACGAAGTCGCAACCCATCCTGCAGGAAAGAAAGCATGACTGCGATCGGGCATCTTTGGGGGTCTTCCCGGCTGGAAGAGCACCAACCAACGAAGCGCTTCTTACGGGGCTCTTAGCACCCCAGCCCCTGGCAGAGGCATCTGTTGACACAACAACATGCCTGGATACTTGCCCAAGGGACACCCCTGTCCGAAGGAAGGCAAGATCTGTCCACGGGCTGAGTGTCTGATGGCAGAACGGGGTAACAGAAACCCAGTAAGTGCCATGTTGCCATGCCCATCTTGGAACCCGGTCGTGAAGTCAACGCTGAAGCGGTCTCATATGAAGCAACCCGAGTGGCGTGACAGCGACTGCAGATGCTATATGCCCCAGGAGCCTCTGAAATTGTCTCAGTGGAACCGCCGTCTTGCACGATGAGCAGACAGAGGGGCTGCAGCCGGCGGTGGGGTGCGGACAGCAGCAGACCGCCGGGGCAGGATGTGTCGGAACGCCTCAGTCTGCATCTATGCGGCGGAGAACTGTTGGGCAAAGCCCTCCACCGCTTTGCCGAATAGGCCGGCCTGGGAGATCGGGGAGTCCAGGAAGCGATGCTTGTCGGGCTCCCTCATATCCGCCAAGGTCAGCCATAGGTGGCGCTCCTGGACCACCAATGTGGACATCGTCTGACCCAGGGCCTGCGCCGTGACTTTCGTCGCCCTAAGCGCGAGGTCCGTCGCGGTGCGCAGTTCCTGCAGCACACCTGAGTCAGCACCACCCTCGTGCAACTGCTTCAACGCCTTGGCCTGGTGGACTTGCAGGAGGGCCATGGCGTGCAGGGCGGAAGCGGCCTGTCCAGCAGCACTGTAAGCCTTAGCCGTCAGAGTGGACGAGAACTTACAGGCCCTGGACGGAAAGCGTGGACTACCTCTCCAGGCGGCGGCGCTTTGCGGGCAGAGCTGCACGGCAATCGCGCGCTCGACCGGAAGGGATGTCCACATACCCTTGGCCCGCACCCCCGTCGAGAGTGGTGAGGACGGAGGAGGCACCAAGTCTGTTTCGGGCAGAAAAAGGTGCCTTCCAAGACTTAGTAACCTCCTCATGCACTTCCGGGAAGAATGGAACCGGAGGCGGCTGCCGACGTCCGGCCTGCGCCCCTCGGAACCAATCATCCAGCCTCGAGCGTTCGGGAGAAGGCGGAGGCCTCCAGTGCAGCCCGACGCTCTCAGCGGCCCGGGAAAGCATAGCGGTCAGCTCTGGATCTGACTCGGGCAACGCCACTCTACCTGACGGTGGCAGCGCAGCCGAATCCTCATCTCCAGAGCTTAGCTCGCCCTCCGATGCAGCGATCGACATCCTGTCCTCTGCCTGTGTCCCGCACAAGATGCTGGACCCCGCCCTGTCCAAGGACCCAGCACACTTGTCCGGAAGCACCAGGTGATGCGACATGCTTGAGGAATGAGAGGCCCGTGGAGACGTACTCGACGGGGAAGCTCTCACCGTAACCCTCAGGTCTCCCTGACCATGAACCGAAGTAGCCCTCCGAGAACCAGAGGAGCTAGAGCGAGGCATGGCAAGGGGGATACCCCCCCGTTCTAGGTATCTAGGTATCTAGACCGCAACGTCGCGATGGTCATGTTCCCGCACTGAGAACATGACTCATCCATGAGCGCTGCTTCAGCGTGCTGTAAGCCCAAGCACGAGAGGCAGTGATCATGACCATCAGATGGAGGCAGGAAACAACCACATCCAGAAACGCACGAGCGGGAAGCCATCTTTAAAAAGACGCCCGTCGCTCGTGAAGCTCTTTTAGAACTTGCTCTTTTAGAAGGAAAAACACTCTTTTAGAGAGAGCACTGAAGCGCCCAGGGGAAGTCGCGGCTAGACCGCAGAATGGAAGCTGCAGCCCGCCGAGGTTTCAGCAGCCTGGATGGCAACCCCCGCTGATACGCCGTCACACCAACGCCAGCTGTTTCTCTCGAACACTCGCGGGATTCGTCCTGTAGAAGGCTCGGCTCCGAAGCGAAAAGCTGATGTGCGTTTGCACGCACTCTCCTTTTATACCCGCGCTGCGGGGCGGAGTGCGCGGGGCGAAACACGCACGCCAACTGTCATTGGCTTGTTTAGTTAACACTCGAAGGTGATTGGGCTCTCGGGCGAGATCCCAATTCGTCAGTCACGACTGACGTAACGTAGAATGTAACTGACTGAAAGGGAACACACTTTTCACACTCTCATTATTTAATTGAATTTGTTCACTAACAAAGTTCAACGGTGAATATGCTTTACATCAGGAGAAACCCTTTTTTTATTTTCCAAAAATAATGAAAATTCCAATCATTGTCATTCCATGTATTATGTTTAATTGTATTCTGTTATGTTAATGACAGTGGTGCAAATGACATTTTGAAACATACAATGGAAAACAATAACCAACTTCTTGCCATGTCTAATTTCACAGCTTGCACTTAATGTATCCTAAATACACTCCATTAAATTGTATTTCACACTTTTTGAGAAATTTGACAAAATTGCAGCTTGACTGGAAATGATAAACACTAAAATAATGTTTTAAAGTGATATTTACCCTGATTTTTGTGTTTTTTTTACTAGCTCTGTTGTGTGACATATACACTGTTGCAATTTATGTGATTCATTCTGTTTAACACGTTAAAAGTAATTAATATAAATATGCAGGATATATACAGTATATATATATATATATATATATATATATATATTTTTTTTTTCAAATTGTATTTCACACTTTTTGAGAAATTTGACAAAATTGCAGCTTGACTGGAAATGATAAACACTAAAATAATGTTTTAAAGTGATATTTACCCTGATTTTTGTGTTTTTTTTACTAGCTCTGTTGTGTGACATATACACTGTTGCAATTTATGTGATTCATTCTGTTTAACATGTTAAAAGTAATTAATATAAATATGCAGGATATATACAGTATATATATATATATATATATATATATATATTTTTTTTTTCAAATTTCTTGAGACAAGCACGTTCATGCTATTAGTAAGAGGATGGTCCGTGCGTGTCATGACCAGCCACGGTAGCTGTGTCCTCTTGTGTAGGACTTTTGTGTGTTGCAATCTAATAAAAGATTAATCAACACAGGTGTACTGTAGGTGGTACACTTACTGTAAGCCTAATTGTAGTCATTTAGCTTGAGAATTATTGGGTCAAATAATCTTAAAAGACAAATATCTCTCATTCAAACAGAAGAGCGGAGAGAGAAATGACAGACACAGAGAGATATCTGGAGTAAATTCTCATAAATAAAAGCAAAGCTATGAGACATTTATTATAAAGTTTATGGGATGATTGTTATAAGTTTATTTAACTCAAAAGTTGTTATAAGATCAACCATGTTCTGTTATTATTATTATTAATGCTAAACAAAAACAGTGGCCTAATAATTAACAGTTTGCTTGTTAAAAGTTCAAAATGATTCAAATATATTTTTGAATGCCTATAGTTAGTTGCTAAAAGAAGATAATTTGAAGAATGCTGGTTGCCCCATTGACTTCCATAGTATTTCTTTCCCTACTATTGAAGTCAGTGGGAACTAACTGTTTGCTTCTTCAAAATATCTTCTTTTGTGTTCAACACAAGAAGGAAACTTATACAGGTTTGGAACGACATGAGGGTGTGTAAATGATGACAAAATTTGTATTGCCAATACACTCTTAAAAATAAAGGTGCTTAAAAGGTTCTCCACAGTGATGCCATAGAAGAATCATTTTTGGTTCCACAAAGAACGATTCAGTCAAAGGTTCTTTAAAAAACATCTCTTTCTTACCTTTTTATAATCTGAAGAACCTTCTTTCGCCACAAAGAACCTTTTGTGAAACAGAAAGGTTCTTCAGATGTTAAAGGTTCTTTATGGAACTATTTTAGACAAAAAAGGTTCTTCTATGGCATCGTGAAGCACCTTTATTTTTAAGAGTGTACTCTTGATTGTATTTGGCAATACTAACCATGATATACGCCATTAAACAAATATAATTTTACTTTACGTTTATGATTATTCTGCATGAATTTTGGGAATACTTACATAAATATGTTTGGTTGAGGACGAGTTTGTGTGACCAAAACAGAATCAACTGAATTATCCAAACCCTGTGTGGCCTGATGCTTGGATGGCCATGTTTGTGGTCAATCATCTCATGGTGTGTGTTGCTCTATCCAGTCTGTGGCGTAAAGTTGTATCTGCTGTCTCTATGTAGACCTTGTTCTGGTTTTCCATGTCAGGCTCTAATAGGTAGAACGAATCTTGCATCAAGGCAAAGCACTGTGTGATACTCAGAAACACAAACTCTCACTTTCTGTTTCTAATTACAAACAAGGTCATTTTATTACTCATAAATTTGTCATTCATACATTCTTAGGTTTCATGGCTAGGGGACCTTTCCCATCAATTCACCACTATCATTAGTGCAGTATGATAATTTGACTGATGTTTTCTGGCATGACTGTCCATCACATCATCTAGATGTGACCGTAAGCGGAGCAGTTAGAGTCTGGCTGGCACTCAGTGGCTGATCTATCCCGACATCTCCCCAAAACCCCGCTGAGTTCCAGACCCTCTGCATAGCAGGTCTCTGGCCTGTCATTTCTTTTAATTTCTTATGAATTTCTTTCTGCTGACAATAGCACAACATAACAAGACCAAATCAGTATATTCACATTATATTTATTTACTAGTTTCAGTTGTGGAACAATGGACATTTAAATATTAGGTCCATTGATTGATTGACTGCCACGAAATTTGAAACATGGGATTGTGTCTGGCTGTCATAGTTTTCTGTACACACATGGTACCTTGATGCAATGAATTGTCCGATTTTGTCCATTACTATCCAAGGACCGCTTCCTGGGTCACCGTCAGTAAGTGCACAGTAAGTGCACTTCCTTTCACTTAAAGGAAATCTCAGAGATTGACCAGGAGAAATTAAAGCTACAGTACAACAGGGCAGGTTAACTTACTCTTCGGCAAATAGTGTGGGACATCTTACACAAACTAATACATAATTTAAGCATTACATCATAATTTAATCCCATTTATGCTATGGCCAAGATACGCTAGACATGATGTTGTGAGCATGTAAGACATGCAGTTGCTGCTGCAAAAGTAAATATACATACTGTGCGCATTCATACTGTAACACCTCACAGCAGATCTAGACAGGTGGAGCTGGAGGAGGTGGAGGGTTCAAAGGCTCTCAGAGAGCACAATGAGAGGACCGGTTTACAACAAAACATGGTAAAGTCCAAGAATGTTAGCACCAATTATTTCTATGATCTACTTGTCTTGCAGAATAGATCTGCTACACATGCTGCTACTGCAAATCAAGTATCTCTTGCGACAGCCAAGACAAAAACAGACATGCAGTCGGATATGCAGTAAAATTTAGGATAGCCTAAAATTTAGTGGTCTGACTCATAATGTGTATCTTGGGTGGCGAAGACCAGTGGTTATTTAACTAGTGACTTGGTATCTAAAAATATTATTTTTAACATGTTAGTACATTAACTCATAAAGTTAATAGCAAGGATGATTATGAAGACATAATTTTATGTAACATGTAATTATATATAATCACTCATTCTCAAATAAGAATGTATTTGTTATTAGAATCCAAAACTATTAACTGACAGATGTACTGACAGCTTGTATCCTAACATCTTGTAATTTTTAGCAGGCACTACTAAAGACACATAAGGAGAATGAATCATAAGGTTATTTAATGTCCCAAAAAAGTATGTCTTAACCCAATTTGTAGCTTTGTGTTGTTGGTAGATTGTGTCGGTCATTATGGATTTGATCTGGCTTCATCTGTGTTCCTTAATTTTCACATTGTCAGTAGATCACCTGCAGAACTTTCCACTCCCATCTGTGCTTTTATGTGATTGCACTCTCACACTAATTTGTTTAGTAAATCTGGCCACAGATGTCTGAAATTCAAGAATGATCCCTTAAAACACTTTTTATTAAACCCCTTAATTCACAGAGATGTTGTTTATTCTGAAAGAGCCCAAACAATTAATTCACAGCTTTGAGAGGAAGCGTGCATCAGCAAGCTAGCTTTTTAAACACAAAGAAAACAAAAGAGCATGAGAGTTGGGTTTATTTTTAGCCTTTATTTATCCTTTTATGTAATCTTATTTAATGTGTAACAGGTGCTTTAGGAAACCCATCACTTGTGTCTGACACATTTTTCTCCAATAAGAAACATGCTTTTCTGAGCCTAGATTTTTCAGGTAATTTAAGGATTTGATTCCTTTATATTAAAATAGGCAGTTAAGCAATAACTCAGTGTGTGTTTTTTTGGGTACAAACGGCACATATGAAATTTTTCATAGCAGTTTCACTCCTTTTCACGCTTGCCTTCATGATCTGCTATGAGAAAAGTGTGAGGGCATAAATATGTTGGCTAATTCCATTGCTTGGGGGATGCAGCTGGGTGCCGCCCCAGAATGCTACACTCAGTTGGACTGAAGACACACGCGGTCCCTCCTGGTGCTTCAAACCAGCAGATAAATCAAAAGTTCTCAAAGCTCCCATGCACTCTGCCCTCTGCAACTTCTGGGAACATGATTTCCCAAAATAAATATTCAGAACACTCTGCTCATGCTCTGTGATGTGTAAGTGGGGAAAATGATTTGTTGGTACGCAGATATTGCGTAATGCATTTTGAGTGCTTTTTCAGCAGCCCCTTTCTGGTAGATTTTCAGAAAGAGGAAGCCATAACGTTCCCTGACAGTACACCGTTTACACACTATATAAACCACGTTTTAAAAAAAATCACATTAAAATTGTTATTTGTAGTTTGTTGTTATAGAAGAGGTCAGGGGAAATTTCTCCACAAGAAAGTTCTGTCTTCCCTTATAATATGAAGAGTCGATATAAGTGAACATCAATAAATACTAAAATACAGTGCCACATAGATTAAACCATTCTTATAAAACAGTAAAGATAAGTAGCCTCTGCTGGCACACAATGGAGGACAGAGAGGTGTGAGGTGATGGCATGGGGGATGGAAATTGTGTGGCTGCTTGCTGAGTCTAAGAGATGTTATACAACATAGAGATCCATACAGCTGATCCCCCACTTCCACAGCCACCAGTGTTGCTCCTGCCCCCACGCTAACACTGTTGGAGCCATCCAACTGCAGGGAGTAGGATGAGCTTTAATTGAGCTTGGCGTCATCTTGAACCTCTTATTTTTCTGCGAAACACTGCCAAGCTGCATCCAGCTTGGAGAAGATATTTATGGTTTCTCAATCCCATTTTGACAGGGTGACTTTGAAAAGTCTCATTGTATCATCTGATAGGAATCTACATTGTCAATTATAATGGGGTCCCTTTGCTAAAACCCTCACACATTCGATTACAGAGTTGTGGCTGATGATGAATTTTTAGCACAGCTGTAATGGACGTGCACATCATATGGTATAATTTGGCCCGAAGACAAAGTAGCTCTCCCATATGTACAATATCTCCTGAGGGCTGAGGCAAATATTGGTTTGGTAATAAATATTAGTGTGAATTTTAATCATTTACAGGCTTCTATGAATCCAGTGTGTCCATCCAATACTTGCAAGAAATGCATCAAAAAGCTCAACTGTGAAAGCACACTTTTGTGAAAGTAAGTGTTGCTTAATATTAAAGGGATAGTTCGCCCAAAAATGAAAATGATCCCATGATTTACTCATCCTAGGCAAGCCTCTTAATGGCAGTGAATGGGTGTTATTTTTCAGTAGTCCAAAAGAAGTCAAATAAAGCGCATGCATCCATCATAAAATGTGTCCCACACGGCTCTGGGGGGTTAATAAAGCCTCCTGAAGTGAATCGATGTATTTTTGTAAGAAAAATATTCATATTTAAAACTATATAAACAGCAGTATTGAGCTTCAGCTAACTGTCGTACACACGTTCACAATAGAACACTGTTCCAGGCAGATGACGTACTATACTGCATGTACTGCATCATGTTGCTTTTGCATGATGCAATGCTGTCAAAGATGGAATATGTGTAGGTTACTTACTATACTTACTGTAGGTTGTAGCACACAGCATAGATCTTGATAGAAATCAGAGAAATTGCTGGTTGACAAATGTGCCATTTATGAAATAGTCGTTTGGATTTACAGGGCCTGTAATACAGGAAGTTCAGTTCACAAATAATGCTTTGTTTCTGTTAATTTTCACTATTCCCATTTATTTTCAAAGACATAAACATGCTGCAACTTTTCTATACAAAAAAAAAATTACGTGAAAAATGCATTTTACATTTGCCAGATCAAGTTCATTAACAAAAAAGTTAATAAACTAAAATGTCTGTTGAATAACTGTCGAAGACATGTTTTAGAGCAAGAATGTCAAGTTCATTCAGTATGTTGTATTAGTGGCAAGGTCAGAAATCTTGGAGTGAGTGGACCTTTGTACTTGGTGAAACTGGGTAGACTTCTATTGATTGTCTCCTTTCAAAGTTCTTTGAAACTATACCTTGTCAAGCTACAAGATCATAATTTAAAGTACCGGTAGTTAAATTACAGTCAAGCTGCTATTTTGAAAAAAAGTAGTTAGCTACACTGCTGTCAGGATACGAGCCAGACAGAGACAGAGATTAGCAAACCCAGACATGCATTTATTGAACAGAGTTCAAATGAAAGGAAACAGGTGAGTAGCTCAAAGCAGAGGTGTACGTGGGATGATGAACTTGACTGACAATGTCTCCTTTACCAGGGATATTCAGTGATCCAGGAAGATGACGGAGAGTAGCATACATTACTACAGTTTTTTTCAACTGCTTACATACGAAATGTTTTACTTATCACACAATTTCTGAAACCTGACACTCAAACACCAGGCCCACACAACAAATCTGCATAATTATGCACTGATTCTCAAGCCTTTGACTCAATTTTTGTTTTCATAAAACACTTTTTGCAAAACACAACACACAATTCTCTATGTAACACACAAAATCGGAACAGGAAGTATAAAGAAAATTATAGTACTCTCTAAAATTTATACTCACTGATGTAGCCTTCAGTCAGCATGTGTGTAATTTTAATAAATAATTTTCTGTTTTCCTAATATGAAAGATTGTCCTGACTCCTAAGACATGACGCAAATACATTTTCTGAATCAGTTAGTTATGTCACTTTGATCAACAAAAAAAAAACACATTCAAAACAATGTGATGGTTTTGTCCCTTTTTATTATGGTTCAGCAATTTCTTGACTTGCACTTTTGGGCAAAAATGTAGAAACAACTAAGTGGTCTATCTCAAACTGTGAAGATTACAAAACAGTGTGACAGCAAATAAAGTTTCTGTCTCAGTTTGAGATTTCAAAAGTTAAATCGAGTTACAAGTACACCATAGCATCCAGTTTATTTAATCTCTAACCTATCCAGTTATATTAATTTCTCTAACGTCAACAGATGACATCAACCATAAGCAAACACCACCATTTCACTGTAGAAACAGCAAACAGAAGCTTCCAGAATGGAGCCAATTTATTAATAAGACTTCATATTTTCATTCTGAGGGTTCAGCACTCTCTTTAGTGTTCATCATATTCTGGATAATTGTGATAAATAAAGAGTCACTCTGTTGTGCACCTGAATTGTACATCTTAGTAAATATATGGCACCAACCATTAATCAAACCTGACACCCCTTCAAACAATTCAAATGCATATTAATAATGTATGCGCCCTGTTGGCATATGATTACATGTAATTATATGATACAATATAGTCATCTTTGCATTCTATACACTAGATAACAATCCATTGCAGTAAATCTAAGATTTCCTGCATCTGCTATTTGTGATTTTGTAATTATGTCTAATGGTTCCATTACAATAACCATTATTACTGGCTCATGAATTTGAATGGTAATAAATGGTCACACTGTGAACAACTATCCCACACAGCTTGCATCTGAGTAATGTGTGCGTAAATATATTTTAGACATATAGCCTTCTTCATCACCAAAGCTCTTAACATAATGACAATTTCAATTCTTTTAAACCTCAAATAATACCACTAATCTATATTCCCCAGTGAAGACTGTCTAGTTGAGTGTATCTAGGTTTTCCTAAAATGAGAGTCAGGATAGCTCTGAATCTAGATGAAAGGGGAAATTGTGTTGCATTTCTGGCCAGGTTAGGAAAATGAGAAACTCTGTTTTTGTCAGATAGAGTTGGACATGGTGGTTAGAGGTCTGGATTCCATCTTTTTTTCATCCTCTGAGGTTCTTTTGATCCCTTTACTTGTTGCTCTGGCCAGAGAGTGAGAAAATAAACCCCATCACAATCGTTTTTTTTTTGTTCATCAAAATAATAAACCCTTGACAAAATAGTTTTCTTATAGTGCCAATAAAAAAAGCTATACTTTACACAAACTTTTCACGTGCCGCGTGAGTACATACACAGTAATGACTATATAATGAGATAAGAAAAAGGAGGGAAACAAAAGGCAAAGAAATGGGCAGAAATCAATAAGTGCACCGATCAATGGCAGTTATTTCAGACGTCCATATGGTGCATATAACATCTCTAACAATGTGTGCAGCAATTCACATATTCGACAGATCCATCCATTGTAATTACACAATGCAACCCACAAACAAATTATTTTGTGTCTGCAATTTCTGTAATGCAATTCTGTAATGTAAAGAACAAATACATTTCATACAAATGTGTTCTAACACCTTGTTTGTTTGTATCATAAATTTTATTACATTTTTGTATTGGTAAAGAAAGGCCTTTTTATAAGCAGATAAAGATGTGAATTGCATACATGCTATCTGCTAACAGGAACAGTCTCCTGAATGTGAAACTAAAGCAGTATTTGTAAGGTGCTCTGCTAAATGGCTCAAATGTCAATATAAATGTGCCTAAAAAAATACAGAAATGTGCTTTTACATTTGGGGATAATTTTGAGGAGACACATCTGCTTGATTTGTCAGTATATCATATACATGTACACAAGAAAAAAAAATCCATAGGAAAAAAAGGATGTTGTCCTATTTTTGTATACTTTTCTTAGTGTGTAGCCTAAACCCATTACCTGTTTTAAATTTTATCAATATCAATTTTTTCTCATTATCATAATGGCATTCTGACATTTCCAACAATGTTGATATGAAACATGACAAATATCAGATAACAGCTTACTCCATCAACATACTCAGGTGAAAACCCTTTTGAACACCTTTAGAACAAATTGGAATGCCAGCCAACATCAATGCCTGACAATGGATGCTCTTGTGTCTGAATGGGAGCAAATCCCCAAAGTTATGCTCCAAAATCTAGTACAGCAGTGGCAAACTCCGGTCCTGAAGAGCTGCAGTCCTGCAGAGTACAGCTCCAACCCTAATTAAAACTCACCTGCCTGTAGCGTTCTAGTAACCCTTCAGACCTTGATTAGCTTGTTCAGGTGTGTTTGATTAGGGTTGAAGCAAAACTCTCCAGGACCGACGTTCGTCACCCCTGATCTAGTAGAAATACATCCCAGAAGAGTTGAAACACCAGTATCAGTATTAATTACCCTTTTAATGCCTGTTGATTAGCAAGTAAAACCTTCAACAAGTTCACACATCATGGGTGCAGTCATTTCTACAATACACAGAAAATAATAATAATAATAATAATAATTCAATTAAATTAATTCTACAGTTGTAACTACTGTATGCTTTGACAGAAAACAAGAAAAGAAAGAAAAATACATTTCTCAATTTATGGATATATATTTGTTTGTTTGTTTTTAGTAAACAAAATCATTTTATTAAGGATATGGGAAGTGCTTGATTCCAGGCACGTGCACACATAAACATCAAAGGGGGCTTGAGCACCTGCCCTTTTTTGGGGGGAGTTTTTTATTTATTTATATAAATTAATATATATGTGTGCGTGTGTGTGTGTTTCTGTTTGCGCACAGCTGTCCCTGTCAAACAAATAAAAAATCAAAATATCAGGTTGGGTCAGTGTCGAGTTCCGATGACTTTCTCCCTCCGCGCCTCCGCACCACAGCAGTGTAGAGCACATTTGATCAGCTGCACATCAGGTCACAGACGTGCAGAGAGCCGCAGAAGTAAAGCCCTCCCTCCCTTTCCAGTTGTGTTTGTCTTGGTGTGGAGGTGAGTGGTGATGAACAACAGACTAAGCTACCTGTGCCTCGTATTTACAGCTAATTATCCTACCCATGACTCATGAGAGCTACCAAGTTAGCAAAAGTTTAGCTAAGGCAATAGGAAGTCTGGTAGACCAGTGCAGGTTCTTTCACTGCATGATTCAGTTTATTAAAAATGCATTTAGAATGATCACAAAATACAACATATGGGGGCAGAAATGTATATATTTATATAATTTCATATAGTTAATCGAAATAGTAGTGAAGATAAACTACTCTTAAATAGTTAAGAGAAGTGTGATATTGCTTTTATACAGCAGTTCAATAAACAAGAATTTAATATTAAGAGTCGTTTTAGACACAATATTGACTGTTTTTGCTCTATTTCGCCAACAAATATGAATCCAATTTGCGTCGCTGAGCAACATGACCATGATTTGTTGAATCAAGCATTTAAATGATTCGGTTCGGTCGCAATGACTCACTTATTAACAGGGACTTGCTGCCGCCTACTGGCAGTTTTAATTTCACATTTAAAGTATCTTTTCATTTTTTTTATAATAATTTCAAATAGCAGTATTTAACGTTTTGTGTTTAAAATATCAAAACAGTATTAATGCATTTGTAACTGCAGATTAAATACATTCATGTCCTGCATTAAACAGTGTGTAAACGCATCAATGTCCCTTCTAATGCAGCTTCTGTGTTTCCTCTGCATTGCAAAGATTCATTTTGTCAATACTGATTTTGGACTGGTAACAGCCCAAATGACATTGTAATTGACTGATTCAATTTAAGAATTTGACTGAAAAGATGCACACTTTTAGAAAAAAAAGGCTTAAAAACTAAAATTGCTCATAAAAAGTAAAAATAAATTTAAACTTATTGGAAAAGATTAATTTCTATCACTGCTGTTCACTAATCACCACACAGAATATGAAGAATATCAAAAACTTTAGGAGTCAGCTGTCCACGGTAGTCCTTAAGATATCAGCACAATAACACTCAGCAAAATATTATCTAATTATTATCGATAAAATCCCAGAAAATATTGAGATATATATACAATATTGCACACCCCTAATATATTTAACGTTGTATTTAATTTTTTTTTTTTAATAAATAAGAGAAGTGCTCTTTTTTCCCATTTGAGCCCCTGCCCCTCAAAATGTCTGCTTGATTCACACGGTCACTGACATTTTTGGAGCATGAGAGATGTGAAAGTCGGAAGGAGTTAACTACATGTTCACCTGCAACAAGCTCCCTAAGGGACATGACAGTGTGTTTTTAATCAACTGTTACCTTTCCATGAATCTCTCCCATCTGAAGGCCAGAAATGACGGCATGCTGGCATGTCTAGCATCAGTGGAGGATCTAGAACACGGCTTGTGCATTACTGAGAGGAGCTGTTATTAGTCACACTAGAATTTGGGGGAAAGTTTATGTCAGTGTTTCCTGGGGTACTGCATTCACAAAATAAAAATGTCAGTTCAACATGATTAAACTAGCGAACTTTTCCATGAATACATTAAAAAACAATTTTTTTTTTTAAAGTCTCAGACTAATTTACAAATAATTTAGTTTTGCCTACTAGATGCAATGAAACGGTCACAATCTGTGATGGCAAGGAACGATGGAGACGAGGAATAAACGAAACCGTCTTTAAATCCAAGAAACACAAGGTACATCCAACACTGGGAACGGCTGGAAACACATGAACATAAGTAGAACCGACCGAGACCGACTGTCTCTGTTCCTGTCTAATCAAACTAACAAAACAAGGACAGGAACATAACCAAATAAGGGAACAGAAACGGGGCAAAACATGACACAGACAGTCCATGATCCTGACATTACGCCCCCTCCAGGAAGATGCGTCCTCGCACCGTAGCAACAACAGAGGGAGGCGTGGGTGGGAACTTGGGAGGAGGTTCCGGAGGAGGACGGACACCCGGGAGGGGGCCGGCAGACAGAGACCAGGGAGGTGACGAAGGAGGGAGGAGACAGGAGGGGCCCAGAGCAGGAGGAGCCAAGCAGGACCCAGGCCACAGCCATAATGTCGACCCACGGTGGAGCCGACGGAGGTAGGAGCCATGGAGGAATGGCTGTCGACTCCAGGGGGCCAACCAATGGTGCCGGAGCAGGTGGTGGAGGAGCCCGAGGCAGAGATGGAGAGCCAACGAGCCAGTCTGGGCCTCGGAAGCTGGAGGCGGAGGTGAGGAATTCTCCAGCCATGGCGACGCTGGAGGATGGCAGACCCGCGGTGCCCGCACCGTAATGGTGGTGGGCTGAGCGCGAGCAGAGGGGCTGCCAGATGACAGGGGGAGGGCGGGCATTTGTGCGTCTCCGGGCATTCAGGGCTTAACTCTGGATCGGAAGCCCACTCTAGGCTGAACACGGAACAGGATGGCGCTCAGGAGGAGCGGGCACTGGAGGGCGCTCTAGACTGGATTCGGGGACTGGAGCTCTCTCCTCTTCGCTTTGGCACTTTCGCCAAGCCATACCCAGCTCACCCTCAGAAATCCCAGTCCGTCCGCAGCCTTCTCCCTCGTGGCGGGTATTGTCGCCGGCTCTCGCACCTGGTCTGACGGCTTGGGCTATACTTCCGGAGCGATCCTCCGCTCAGTTGCTCGGCATTGCGCTGGCTCGTAGATCGCGGTGGGAATTGGCTCTCCTTCATCGGTGGGCTTGGGCTTTAGCACCGCACAGCGGGAAGATGGTGGGCTGGGCTCTGGGTCCAGAGTGGATCTGGCAAGATCATTCTCGTGAGTGACGGTGAGAGGTCACCCTTTCTCGCCAGAATCCACTCCACAAACGCGCCAAAATCCTCTCGAGGACCATCTTCGGACGACGGCTCTCTGCACTCGATGTTTAGACTGGCGTCGTAGAACGCACATAGCGCATCATCCGCGTAGCTGGTGGTGCTTGCTAGCAGCTGGAACAGTCTAGTATGGTCCTCAAGAGCTTTGTCCAGGAGAGGAGGTATTCAGGGTGAAGAAGGGCATCCTTTAGGGAACAACAGAAAAAAAAGACACAGGGTAAAAACGGGAAACAAAACGGAGGGTAAACACACGGAGGTTACTGTTTAAGTCGGTTCTTCTGTCACAATCTGTGATGGCGAGGAACGATGGAGACAAGGAATAAACGAGATAGTCTTTAATCCAAGAAACACAGGGTACATCCAACACTGGGAACAGCAGGAAACACATGAACATAACAAGTAGAACTGACCAAGACAGACTGCACAGACTAGGACTTAAATACAGGGGATGATTGGGGAAACACAGGTGTATGGGATGACTAATCAAACTAATTAACAAAACGAGGACAGGAACATGACCAAATAAGGGAACAGAAACAGGGGCAAAACATGACACAGACAGTCCATGATCCTGACAGAAACCATCACACAACTTCTAATATCAGAAGCACTGACTTTGCTTATTTTATTAAATAAATAATTAAACACAGTGTTAAAATATGCTTCATCTTAAATCAATATATTTTATTGCCATTATTATTTATTTAGTGAAATGCTGTGTAATAAGTGCTATGACTGCACAGTATCCCTTAAAGGTGACATATCATGAAAATATAACTTTTCCAGGTTTTAAGTGCTATAATCAGGTCCCCGGTGCATCTACCAACCAAGAAAACGTGAAAAAGATTAACCCAGTAACTTTGTTTTGGTAAGCCTTTTTCGGCAAGTGTCTGAGAAAACGAGCGCGTTAGATTTAGTTTCCTTGGTGACATTGCAAAGGGATCTCATTATAATATTACCGCCCCTTAATCTGTAAGATTCCACCCATGGCACCCTCATTGTGTTTTCGCAAGCGACAACGGTGTACCAGCTCTAATGCCATGGCGAAAGTTTGGGCCTTTGTCTGCACAGACTCGTGTGTGTTTTTAATGTAAACTTGTGTGTGAATGAGAACTTAGTTTAGTACTCACATGCTGTGTGGTGGCTACTTTCTGTCCGTGTGCTTCGGATGTGTGCTTTGGAACTTTAGGGTGCTTTCACACCCGTAGATTGATTGCTTTGTTCCAAAACAGGGATTAAAATTATTACAATGTTGCTTTTTATTCTTGGTGCGGTTCGCTTTCACACAGCAATGTTTCTAAACACAATTTGTTAATACAAGTCAAGTAAACTGTTCTCTCATTGGTCAAAGTTTCACGGTTTATTTTCCGGGATTACACTTAGCTGTCACGTATGTCATCCGTCAGGATGGAACGACAACAGCTTCGCGGGCTTATTGTTGGGGGTTTTTTTTGTAGCTGTCCTTACATGAATTTATCATTTTGAGCAAGAGTCCAGGATTCATCGGGAAAACATTTTTAAAATGCACCTACTAGGAAGAAGAGCAATGAGATGGCATTATAAAATTAAAAAGTGCTCTTTGATTTTGAATGGCGAAGACGTGCTCACCCACAGACATTCACAGGTTCATTTTGAAGTATTAGCAAAATAACAAAGCTAATGCTTTTCACGGAATTTACGTAATTACCCATTATACATTGTGATATAGCCTGGTTCGTTGGTCCGTTAGATCGGATTGCTTTCTCACTACAACCGAACCACTCCAGAGTTCGTTTTCAATCGAGCCAAGACCACCTCGTTCAGACGATCTCGGACCGATTGTTTTGGCACGGATCCGGGCGCGATTGCCGTGTTCACATATGCCCAAACGAACCGAGCTAAGGGGGGAAACGCGCCAGGTTCCGAAACAACGGGCCAGGTGTGAAAGCACCCTTTAACGCGTACGATCACACCGGTGTGATCAGTCCTGGCTGGTCCCTGAAGCGTACGATCACATCGGTGTGATTAGAACTTTCAGTGCATCACGTCATCAACTGCTGAATTTAAATCTGCTTTCTGCTGGTGCGAGCCAGATCGCACCCTTGTCATATTATCACAAATATTCAGTGTTTTCAACCATATAATGCTTATTTTAGGTTTCAGACATTTAAATACACATAAACCATACATTTACAGTTTGTAAAATACACGCTGATGTCTAAGGAAACGGCAATAATGATCCTTACAAATATAATCTGACGACATGTTTTTATTTATATCATATACAGATTGTGTAGGTAACTATAAAGTTTACTCTGCTCTTCTCCCAGTTTACCGGAGACCTACTTTAACGTGTTTCGGGAGGAGAGGATGAATTTGCGTGTTGTAAATCCCACAGCTCGGATTCAGCGCGAACTAACATGGCGGCACCCATCACCCGGTATAGGTTAAATAACACGGTCGATATAAAAGACCAAATAGAATTGCACATATTTCAGAATCGGAATATCAGATATTTCATAATATACTATAGTGAGCATGTTTGTGAATATTTTGAATAAAATAGGAAAAACTAAATAAAAGCGATCCATGTGTCATAAAGATCTATTGAGGTTGCATTGTGTCACATGACAAGCATGACGCGTCGCCATTGGAAACAATAAGGCAATACATTCTAAAATAGGGCGCCTAAAAAAACTCATGCTGGGGGCTCAGCTAGAATATTTTAAACTCATGTGCGAAAGGGTTCAACTCCTATGGTTTAAACCGCATGATTTCAGCACGATAAACAAAAAAAATAAAATTATAATCAGAACCAAAACAGATGTTTTTAGCAGGTCCAAGCTGTAATGGCGCAGCTCTATTCTGGAAAAGGGGGCGGGGAGCAGCAGCTCATTTGCATTTAAAGAGACAGTCCCGAAAAACAGCATGTTTCTGCTTCCACTCAAAATAGGCATTTTCAAAATGATATAACATGATCTGTGTAGTATTTTGAGCAGAAACTTCACAGACACATTCTGGGGACACCAGAGACTTATATTACACATTGTAAAAAGGGGCATAATATGTCTCCTTTAAATGTCTGTCTAGTTTGAACTTTCCACTTGTTAGCAACTTCTTCACGGAAGCTTTGCATTCAAATATTTCAACTCACACCAACGCTTCATGTCTAATTATTTACTTTTGTTGCAAGCAGCCATGTGATAAGTGGGATAATGTACATGGCTGCTGATAAGCCTGTCGGGCTTCTGCAATTACAACCAGCTGGATGTATATTATCTCTTACATATCGTATAATGCATTTCTTTGCTAATGTCATACAGAACTTTGTCGGGCTCCAGGGATACCTCAGAGCCTGGGTGCCAGACATTCCTCTGATCTCAGCATGTGAGAAGAGGCAGGGAGTGCTTTAAAATTGAACCAGACCACAAGATTTCTCACTTTGCTCTATAGGATGTGCAGAGAATATAATTTTAATGTGATTCAGTTGAGTCAGCTGCAGGAGATTGAAAGCTTTAGGAAGATAACATGATGTAAAAGACAAAAAATATAGACAATCTTATCACATGGTGGTAAACATATTTATATATGGTTCATATGTGAAATTTCTTTACATTGTAAAAGTTTAATTGTAGTTGTGTCATTAGTGGTTTCTGTATTCTTTCCCATTTCTTCAGAAACCACCAAATCAACCAATTGCCTATAGTGTACCATTTGTTCTGCCTCTTTTTTTCTTTGCTTGCAAATATTGTTAAAGATTCAAATATTACAATTTGCAAAGTTTTTTGCACCAATATTTTTTGTCCAATAAATGTAAAAACTATAATTTTCCATCCTCATTTTCACTCGAGTTGAAAAGTGAACGAGTGTTAATCTTGCAGAAATTTAAGCAAACCTCCCGGGATTGGCTTAATCGCACCATAATCACACCCTCCTTTACAGCATGTTATGTGTTTTGATAATTGAGAAGGCACGTCCATTATGAAATGTGGAAAACAAACATAAACTTTAGACTATCTTTCAGTTGCTCAGACATGCCATTAAAAATAAACTTAAGTCATGCATTTCTAATGTTTCTGAGAGAACAACGTCTGAGTTTGATGGCCTTGCTCAACATGATGAATTATCATGAATTTTGACAAATACTCTAATATATATTTGCACATCAACAATAACAGACTCAAGCGTGCCTAATGTATGACTCCTGTATAATCGTCTTTACCTTGATTACACTCATAATTTATCAAAAATGTTTACTAGCGCAACACTCAAGAGAGTTTGTGCATCATGCGCTCATGCAGCAGTTGGGTGCTGCCATTCAGTCTGCATTTCTATAATGTATTGATTGAAATTATAAATAATTTTATTTATTTATTTTATATATATATATATATATATATATATATATATTTTTTTTTTACCACTCTGCACACCTCCCTTGGCCTGCTCTGGTGTCCCCTGCTTGCCCCACACTTTGAAAACCCCCGAGTAACCTCTTACATGTATCAAGAACCTTTTGATTCTCCATTTCATGACCCTTTTTAAAGGGGTCATATGATGCGATTAAAATTTTTCCTTTCTCTTTGGAGTGTTACAAGCTCTTGGTGCATAAAGAAGATCTGTAAAGTTGCAAAGACTAAAGTCTCAAATCCAAAGAGATATTCTTTATAAAAGTTCAGTGTCAGCCACACCTACCTAAAACGGCTCGTTCTAACACGCCCCCACATATCTACCTCACTATGTGGGAAGATTTGCATAACGCCACCCAAATGTTCACGCAAAGAAAGAAGTCGTAACTTTTATTCTCACTGTAGTATTGTTGACGCTGCAGCCATGTCGTGAAGACGCTGTGTGCAATAATTTTATTTATTTATTTTATATATATATATATATATATATATATATATATTTTTTTTTTACCACTCTGCACACCTCCCTTGGCCTGCTCTGGTGTCCCCTGCTTGCCCCACACTTTGAAAACCCCCGAGTAACCTCTTACATGTATCAAGAACATTTTGATTCTCCATTTCATGACCCTTTTTAAAGGGGTCATATGATGCGATTAAAATTTTTCCTTTCTCTTTGGAGTGTTACAAGCTCTTGGTGCATAAAGAAGATCTGTAAAGTTGCAAAGACTAAAGTCTCAAATCCAAAGAGAT
>NW_015505884.1:493177-493908 GCF_001515645.1 Sinocyclocheilus grahami | reverse complement strand
CAGCCCGGGGTCGTCACATGTGGTTGCCGCTCATTCGTCGGATCCGCCGGGCGAGCCGTTCTCGACCCCGCCGCCTCAGCTCACTCTATCCCGGCCTCAGCGCACGCTAAGCCGGGGCTTCCCCTCATGCTAGGCCACTGTGTTTTTCGTTGTGAAAGCGAAACTACTTGTTTGGTCTTTCAAAAGAGGACACGACTACAAATCAGTTGTGTTTACAACACTGTTCCAGAAAAGTTTAACCCAAATGTCCAGATGTGTGCAGCACATTTTATGGAGGACTGTTTACTGATCCTGGGAGAGTAACGTTAGACTAATTGTCTAACTGATGAGTAACGTTAGACTACAATGCCGGCAGTTCTGACTCACGTAAGTACGTTTTCATTTAAAGGATTTGCCACTGATGATTCAAACGCGAGGTTTGGGCAGTAGAGTAGCACTTGTTGTTTGTCATTTCTCTGATCACAAATGCAGACAGAGTTTTATGTTTACGCGGCGCGATGCAATGCGTAAAAAGACAGTATAAGTCATTATAATCAGTAATTATGTCCCCACTGGATGCAACAAATGCCTCGTTTGTAATGGGTTTTAATGTCTTTGTCTCGTTGCTCCGGCTGGGACACGGCATCAACAGTATGGTGAGGGGCGTAACATTCTGTCTCACGCTTGAGGTATTCGGCTAATCACAACGCACTGGATAGCTGGCCAATCACAGCACACCTCGCTTTTTCAGA
>NW_015505884.1:487717-491184 GCF_001515645.1 Sinocyclocheilus grahami | reverse complement strand
AAATAATGTTCTGTTTAGCAGCATCATATGACCCCTTTAAATAAATGCACCTAAAGTAATGTCTATATGTTTTCCATGGGTTTCCAGGAGGTTGCAGAGTTCAGTGATTACTTTTTTTTTTTTTGATGAGCCATGTGATCCTCCAACATTGTTTTGACGTAGACAGTCTTTAGTTGATTTTGATAATGATCTTGAGACTAAGCAAGATTATTCCATCGAGTTCCGGACATTGGCAGCTGAGTGCAAGTGGAACAAGGAGGCACAGTGGGACATGTTCCTGCATGGGTTGGCTGACTGGATTCAGAAGGAGATTTTCACGATGGAATTACCCACTGATCTTGATGGATTCATCGAATTAGCTCTTCAGGTAGCTGCACGTCTACATCAATGCGATCAGCAAGGACGCCGCCAGCTAGCGTCGGAACTTCCTGAGTATTCCACTGCCAGTTCCTGTAATATGGTCAGTCACACATCTGATTATGAACCCATGCAGGTGGGAAAAGCTTGGCTTTCCTGGGAGGAGAGGGACCGTCGGAGAGCAAGGGGACTTTGCTTGTATTGCAGCGCTGCGGGTCACTTCCTGGCTGACTGACTGAGCTGAGGCTACTGTCGGGTGGATTGTCCCTGGGAAAATCCTCGTCCACAACTCTCCTCCCCGTAAGACTGCAATGGGCAGCCAGAGTCCACAACTGCCAGGCCCTGCTGGATTCCAGAGCAGAAGGTAACTTTATGGACTACAACTTGGCACAACACCTTCAGATTCCCATTGTTCCTCTCACCCATACAATCTCTGTCAACGCACTCAATGGACAGGCTCTTCCTAGCATCACACATACTACTGGGCCTGTCACCCTCATCACTTCAGAAAATCATATTGAGAAACTCACACTTCTGCTCACTGAATCTCCGCTGGCTCCTGTCGTTCTGGGCCACCCCTGGCTGGTGCATCACAATCCTAGGGTGGACTGGGGCCAGAATTCCATCTCGGCGTGATCAGTGTTATGCTTCTTGTCTTATGTCTGCTTGCTCGTCTGTCTTGTTCTTTGTTGCAGAATGAGTCGGTAAACCTGTCTAATGTGCCCAAGGATTACCTCGACCTGAAGGAAGTGTTCATTAAGTGCTGGGCTGCTTCTCTTCCTTCACATCGTCCCTATGACTGTCCTATAGATCTAGGACCAGGTACGTCTCCACCTAAGGGGAGGTTATACTCCCTTTCTGATCCAGAAAGGGAGGCCATGGAGAAATACATTTCTGATTCTCTAGCAGCTGGGCTCATTCGTCCTTCCTCTTCTCCCGCTGGGGCAGGGTTTTTTTTGTGGGGAAGAAGGATGGTTCCCTGTGACCATGCATTGATTACCGAGGGTTGAACAACATCATGGTAAAGAGTACTTATCTTTTGCCGTTGATGTCTTCAGCCTTCGAGCGGTTGCAGGGAGCATCCATCTTCACCAAATTGGATTTGCATAACGCTTATCATTTGGTCCGCATAAAGGAGGGGGAAGAGTGGAAGACCGCGTTTATTACCCCCAGGGGGCACTTTGAATATCTGGTTATGGCCTTCGGGCTATCCAACTCCCCCGCGATTTTCCAAGCACTCATTAATGATGTGATGAGAGACATGGTCGATCAATTCAAATATATCCACCTGGACGACATATTGATATTTTCTTCTTCTCTCCAAGAACATGTTCAGCACGTCAGGCAGGTGCTCCAGAGGCTGCTCAAGAATGGGCTTTTTGTCAAGGCGGAGAAATGCGCGTTCCATGCATAGTCAGTTCCATTTTTGGGATACGTCATCTCGTCCGAGGAAATGTGCATGGATCCCGATTAGGTTAAGGCTGTAGTGGACTGGCCAACCCCAGATTCCCGTAAGACCCTGCAGAAGTTTCTGGGGTGTGCCAATTTCTATCGGCGTTTTATTCGCAATTTCAGCCGACTAGCCACTCCTCTGACTGCCTTGACCTCCACCAGAACTACATTCAGGTGGTCCAGTGCAGCTGAAACTGCATTTGCCAACCTCAAGAGCCGCTTTGTTTCAGCTCCCATTCTCATAGCCCCTGATCCCACACGTCAGTTTGTGGTGGAGGTCGATGCATCAGAGGTGGGGGTAGGCGCAGTTCTTTCCCAGCGCTCTTCCTCAGGCAACAAGATGCACCCTTGCGCATTTTTTTTTCTCATCATTTGTCGCCCGCTGAACGTAATTACGACATTGGTAACAGAGAGTTGCTGGCAGTCAAGTTAGCTTTGAAGGAATGGCGTCATTGGTTAGAGGGTTCGGGGGTACCCTTTATCGTCTGGACCGATCATAAGAACCTCGAGTATATTAGATCCGCTAAACGTCTTAATTCCAGGCAGGCTCGGTGGGCACTTTTTTTCGGTCGTTTTGACTTTTCTCTTTCCTACCATCCGGGTTCCAAGAACATCAAACCCGACGCCTTATCCCGTATATTTGATCTTTCCGAGCACCCATTACGGGAGTAATACCTGAGAGACTCATAATACCTGAGAGACTGATTGTCTCTACACTCACATGGGAGGTCGAGTCGAAGGTTCGTGCGTCCTTAGAAAGGGTAATGCCTTTGCCCGGGTGCCCACCGAGTCGGTTATTTGTGCTGAAGAGATTACGGTCGGTTGGGGTCATTGTTCCAAAGTGACTTGTCATCCAGGAGTGAATCGTACTAACTTTCTTGTTAAACAGCGATTCTGGTGGCGTTCCATGGCTCATGACATCCGGGATTTTGTTTTGGCCTGCTCAGTTTGTGCTCGTGGTAAGACTTCCAATTGACCCCCGGAGGGGTTACTTCAACCGCTGTCTGTCCCTTCGAGACCCTGGTCCCACATCGCGCTCTATTTTGCCACTGCCCTCCCACCCTCCCTGGGTAATACGGTCGTTTTGACCATAGTGGACCGGTTTTCGAAGGCGGCCCATTTAATTCCCTTGCCCAAATTAACCTCTGCCAAGGAGACGGTTGTGTTGATCACGTCTTTCGCATTCATGGCCTCCCGATGGACGGGGACCCCAATTTGTTTCCAAATTTTGGAAAGAGTTTTGTCATTTACTGGGGCGAGTGTCAGTCTGTCCTCTGGTTTTCATCCTCAGAGCAACAGCCAAACCAGCAAGCCGTGGAGCCAGCAACTCTCATGGGTTTGGTTTTCGTATTTCGGTTCCAGTTTTCTCCTACGGATTGTATGTTCCAGGGATATCCACGGCTGCCCATTTGCGTCCCTGCGGTACCAAGAGTGACTATAACCTGCACATGCTTTATTTGACTCTTGCCTTTTGTCTGGTTGGGACTCTTCTAAATAAATTGTTATATTTCACATTCACTACTGAATTCTCCTTTGTATTTGTGACAGAAAATGCAGCAATGGAAAATGAGTCAGTTAACCTTTGAGTGAAACAATCAGCGCCATTTTACAATGGGGTCTATAGCTTATACTAAACCTCTGTTTCGTTTAGTTAAATG
>NW_015505884.1:468790-487707 GCF_001515645.1 Sinocyclocheilus grahami | reverse complement strand
CACTGAGTTGTAGCAAATTAGCTCAAAAGGGAAATGTATATAAATTATTACAATTAATTATAATTAATTACAGTTTTTTATATCAGCTGCCAGTAGTAACTGTAGCAGAATTAATATTGTCATCAACTAATCTGGGGTGTGTTTCCCGTACAATGACGTAACTCACTGATTAACCACCATAGTATGATGCACTGTTGTGGAAACTAACTAGCCAGTCACGACTGTTTCCCGAACACGGTTGCATATCCGTCGTTTGAACCACATTAGTTCAACAATTTAGGGACATTTTTAGTGACATCACACGCATGTGGTCGAGTAATAACTTCTGCTAACCTGATGACTAATTTACTATGTTTTGTTCCCTGCCATTTTGCTTTATTTGATGTTTGATTCATCACGGGTTTCCTCTTACGTCATACTCCGAGGTTTATGCACATGCACACTCTTCAAAAGCGGTGCTTATTGAGGACGCGCTAAAATGTATTTATTCAAATGTATATATATTTAAATTGAATGGAAGATATAGATTGTACTGCATGTTAGCTTGCTTATTGTGCCCAAAAGCATAATTTATTTAAGTCCATATGTCTTACTAACAAGAAACTATGCTTCTAACCACAGGTCGAGAGCTGTAGTTCCAACCATGTAAGTTTGCGCTGCTGTGTGCGAATGTTCGTTTGAACTATGGTTTCGGGAAACACCGAATCGTTGAACTATGTTGGTAACGACAGAACTTGCGACCATAGTTGGCTAACAATGCTTTTGGGAAACGCACCCCTGTTTGTCCAGCAAACATTCAGTGTAAGTTCATATCAACTCTAGGAAAGGATATTTTCGTGGCCACAGAAAATATATTTCCTACAATATGTAGCTGGATCAGAATCGTAAAGGGACATTATTCACAAACAGGACCAGAAACTCATGTAATTTGTGCACAAAAGTTTTATTAACTAAACGTTAACACACATAACTATTCTAAACAAACACAATACAATACAATCACTCATACATAGGGAAAGGGCAAGTGAGACTGGATGAACATTAGAGAAACAAGAAAATGTCACAGTTTATGGGTTCACTGATTCATTCTCGCTCTGTGTGTGTGAGTGGGTGTGTCGGTAATTGCTGCTGACTGTTTGATCAGCGCCAGCTTTAGTTCATCAGTTCAGCTATTTAATACCTGTGCTATCCGTCCTGTGTTGTCAGATTGTTTGGTGTTCCCGCTGTGTTCGAGTTCCCTGTTCCTGTTTTTCATCTCATTGGATTTCGGTTCCAGTTTTCTCCTACGGATTGTATGTTCCCGGGATATCCACGACAGCCCATTTGCGTCCCTGCGCTACCAAGAGTGACTATATCCTGCACATGCTTTATTTGACTCTTGCCTTTTGTCTGGTTGAGACTCTTCTAAATAAATTGTTATATTTCACATTCACTACTGAATCCTCCTTTGTATTTGATACAGAACGATCTGACCAACCTATGGATTCAGCGAATACATCGGATCTACGGGACTTTTCGTCCAACAACAACGCACGCATGGATCATCAGGAGGAACAGATGTTAGCAACGGGTCGAGCTGTGCAAGCCTTGGTAACGCAGGTGTCCAAGCTCACAACCCAATTCCAACAACTGAGATCGCCCACTGCACCGCCCCCGCTGCCAGTTCTCCCCACTTCTAGAAGCACCGGACATCAACACAAGCTGCGTCTACCCACACCAGAAGCATATGCTGGTGAGCCCAATCTTTGTAGAGCATTTTTAACTAAATGCTCAATGTTCTTTTCTCTGCAACCTTTGACTTTTTCTACTGAACAGTCTAAAGTGGCTTTAGTGTTGACATTGCTTTTGGGACGGGCAGCTCTGTGGGGAACGGCGGTGTGGGAGAACCAACATCCTTGCTGCTCTTCGTTCCACAAACTCTCAGAGGAGATGAAACGGGTGTTTGATCACGTGGTAGCAGGTCGCGAGGTGGCATGCATGTTAGCCGATCTACGGCAGGAGAACAGACCCGTCTTGGATTATTCCATCGAGTTCCGGACATTGGCAGCTGAGTGCAAGTGGAACAAGGAGGCACAGTGGGACATGTTCCTGCATGGGTTGGCTGACTGGATTCAGAAGGAGATTTTCACGATGGAATTACCCACTGATCTTGATGGATTCATCGAATTAGCTCTTCAGGTAGCTGCACGTCTACATCAATGCGATCAGCAAGGACGCCGCCAGCTAGCGTCGGAACTTCCTGAGTATTCCACTGCCAGTTCCTGTAATATGGTCAGTCACACATCTGATTATGAACCCATGCAGGTGGGAAAAGCTTGGCTTTCCTGGGAGGAGAGGGACCGTCGGAGAGCAAGGGGACTTTGCTTGTATTGCAGCGCTGCGGGTCACTTCCTGGCTGACTGACTGAGCTGAGGCTACTGTCGGGTGGATTGTCCCTGGGAAAATCCTCGTCCACAACTCTCCTCCCCGTAAGACTGCAATGGGCAGCCAGAGTCCACAACTGCCAGGCCCTGCTGGATTCCAGAGCAGAAGGTAACTTTATGGACTACAACTTGGCACAACACCTTCAGATTCCCATTGTTCCTCTCACCCATACAATCTCTGTCAACGCACTCAATGGACAGGCTCTTCCTAGCATCACACATACTACTGGGCCTGTCACCCTCATCACTGCAGGAAATCATATTGAGAAACTCACACTTCTGCTCACTGAATCTCCGCCGGCTCCTGTCGTTCTGGGCCACCCCTGGGTGGTGCATCACAATCCTAGGGAGGCCTGGGGCCAGAATTCCATCTCGGCGTGGAGTGATCAGTGTTATGCTTCTTGTCTTATGTCTGTGTCTTGTTCTTTGTTGCAGAATAAGCCGGTGAACCCATGGAGTACCTCGACCTGAAGGAAGTGTTCAGTAAGTCCCGGGCTGCTTCTCTTCCTCCACATCGTTCCTATGACTGTGCTATAGATCTAGTACCAGGTACGTCTCCACCTAAGGGCAGGTTATACTTGCTTTCTGCTCCAGAAAGGGAGGCCATGGACATTTCTGATTCTCTAGCAGCCGGGCTCATTCGTCTACAGTGGATCTAAAATATGAATAGTTAACTATGACTAGTTATGGTTAATTATTCATATTTCCCCATGAGCTGATTCGCTACAAGTGTCCTGATCCAGTCTCGGATGAAAGTCTTGATGGTTTCAAGGTTTGGACTTGCGATCACGTTCTTCCGCGTTTGAAGAGTGATGAACTCCAAAGATGCTCTGACTCGATGGTGACTTGGAGTTTCTTCCCAGGTGGAAAGTGAAGAAGAGCTAAGAGAGACATCAGCTGAGCTCCTAGGATCTTTGATGAATGGAAAGTCAAGGCCGAAGCCTGGCTCAAACTTAAGGGTTCCAGAAGAGTTCTAGCTCACATCCTCATCTTCTCTGAATCTAACAGAACTGCAGACTGGCTGTGCCAGGCGCGGCTGTGTCGGCTCTGGGACTTAGCAACCAGAAGATGGGAAGGTGATGAGAGACGAGAGTTCCGGCGAGGCGGGTCACTGAAGTGAGGCCTTTTAAGTTCTGTGGAGGTCACACCTCTTGGGGGTCAAAGAGCCAATGGTGACTTGCACTTCTGGAGGGAAAGTTTATGACTCTTTGTCTCCGAACATGGTCATTTGCATATGTAACTGGATTGGATGTTGCTCACATCCTCATCTTCTCTGAATCTACCAGAACTGCAGACTGCAGTGTCGAGGTCTGTCAGGCGCGGCTGCGTCAGCTCTGGGACTTAGCAACCAGCAGACGGGAAGGTGATGAGAGATGAGTGAAGAGACTAAAAGCGAGTCGGGTCACTGAAGTGAGGCCTTTTAAGTTCTGTGGAGGTCACACCTCTTGGGGGTCAAAGAGCCAATGGTGACTTGCACTTCTGGAGGGAAAGTTTATGACTCTTTGTCTCCGAACATGGTCATTTGCATATGTAACTGGATTGGATGTTGATGTAAAGTCTACTAAATATTCTTAGAACAATAATTTGTTGCATAGGTATAAACATATAATATACACTCTCAATTAGATCATCCGAAGACTAATTCATATAGAGACCAAACATGGTATAGGTAAGGTTACATGAACGAGTTCTGCTTTCTGAGGTGTTAGATGCATTTCGGGGGAAGGGTCCATAGACCCTCATAGTTGGCTTGTTGTTTGGGTGAGGGGGTGTTAGGGATTATTTGTTAAATATAACAAATAGTTGTGTGTCTGATATATGCTCTAAATAGTAAAAACGTGTATTCTTTTCTAAGTGTCAATAGTAGGCTAGTTAGATGCTATTTGCAATAAATGTAAATAGTGTTAAATGCTATTAATACTTAATGGAAACAGTGACACATTTGTACCTCAGTATATCGTATATTATAAAACACTGTGCAATAATAACTTATTATGTGTATATGATTACATTTATCAAAGTCATAAATGGATGCTCCCTTATTAGAACTTGACTTGTCCCTATTCTGAAAGCCAACCCCTACACCCAGAGGCGTCATGCCCGTTCAAAGTGGGGGCACCTGCTCCCTCAGATTTTTGAGCCATGAGGATTTTGAATGCAGCTTCCAAAAGACAACAAAATTGCAGATTCATATTTCCAATATTTAATACAATCACATCGGCGTGATTAACATTCAGTGTGTCATATCATAAGCTGCTAAATGCAAATCTTCTTTCACGTGCTGGCACTGAGCCAGATACAGACGTGTTTTTACAGCACTGCGAATTATAACCAATCACACAGGATGCTGTTGAGCTTATGAATGCAATGACCAATCAGAGGTGTTCAGATGAGTCATCGCTAAAATGCCAGTGTTTTCTTCACTCGCTCGTTGACTGAATACCTCTTTTTGGCGAATTCTCTTGTCAGAAACAACAAAGTGCAAACGTGTGTACGAATCTGTAAGATATTAATTTCATAGTGTAAACCGCTTCAGTGATTTTAATGGGAGTTTTTGAGAGTGATTGAACTAGACTGTCAGTGAAAATGTTCTTTGATAATGTAAATGTTCTCTTTCTGTACAATTAAAGTGTTATGATTAGTAGCCTAACTTTCAATGTTAAATTCACATTAAATATAAAGTCAGTTGTATTAAAAATATGTTATGGCATGACACCCATATCTGTTAATTAAGAAAACAGACGGATTTTTATGCATAGTTAATAGATTACATTATTAGGTTACTTTGACCATCGGCCACTATAGATCAACATAATCTATAAAGGTGAGAATCAAGGTATTTCATGATATAGTTAATGCGAGTGTTTCGAATAAACAGGAAAAAATAAATAAAACATAATTGCTGTTGTGGCTGCTGTGTGTCACATGACGAACCCCCCCCCCCCCCCCCCCTAAAATTATAGGCCTATTAAATATCCATTAGGAATTTCATTCTAAGTTTCTGAATATTTTCTTACTTTTTTTTGTTTAAAAATGCCTCTCTGAGATTAAATGCAATCGGAATAAAACAATAATTGGATTGAAGAAAATCTGATTCAAACTCAGTTGCGTCAAAAGCTAAATCTGTCTAAATCATAACTCTTTACATCATTTCTCTTGTTATTGGATGGATTTATTTTTATTTTAGTTGGTTCAACCAGACATTGTGGGTGGTGTTAGTTTAAAATAGACAAGACTGGCTTGGCAAAATTTTAATTTGACAGTCCAAATTATTATTTTTTTAAACCAGCCCCAAGCAACATGGTCAAAAATTTTACTTTTTTCTTAATTTCTTCAAGCTAACTGAAGTCAACTTGATGGAACACACACCTCAGTTGGGACTATTAAACAATAGAATCTGCTCAGGTTCATTAATGCCTACACAAGTCTTTGAGCAGATCAAGCATTCTGTAGATGTGAGTTGACAGTAATTGATTCCAGCACTATGCAGAGAGCAATGCCTTTGGGCTGTTATCAATTCTCTGCAATCACCATTTCTCTGTTGAAGGTTAGCAAAGCTACATTTTGCTAAAGACCACAATTCCATCACTCTAATAATGACTACACTGAATTATTGAGCACATTATCACTTTTAAGATCACGAAACAGGAGATCTCTCAAGAGCCAAGAACACAGACGAGGTTTCTTCCAGCTCATCAGCTAATGAGTGCTGCCAGAAGAATTAATGGGTGAATTTCTCAGCCACAATATCATGACATCATGGTGCATTTTTACATGCAAAACACACTGGATGCATTTTTTAGCATACAACCTTGACACCTCAAAGGGAAATCAATAAAGCCATGCTCAAAATCCAAGTCAACTGCTTGTGATGGGGATGGAGTGATGAGAAAGAAAGTTTAAGAGAAAGATAAATAGAGAACAAAAGATAATACCAAATGAAATAAAGACATACAAAGATAAATGTTAAACATGGTCAAAAGGGTACAGACTACCGAGTATGTCTGGATATAATAATACAGCCTGGTCTCATGTTTATACGTAGGTATTAATACGTAACATTTACAAGCACAAAACGTACACTTTTGTACGTTTTTAGTCATGCTAAAACGTACAATTTAGACGTATTTCAACGTTTAAAACGTACAAATCGCTACGTATTTTTAGCTAAAAAACGTAAAAATATTTACGTATCTTTTATATCATTTAGATATTCATATCAATGCATTTTTATCATTTTATCAATAAGCGATTTCGATTTTTAGACCCCTTAACCTACCCCCAAACCTAAACCTACCCTTTTTATAGCGAATATGCATTTTTATCATTTTATTAATATGCAATTTAGATTTTTAGACCCCTTAACCTACCCCCAAACCTTAACCTACCCATTTTATAGCGATATATAAAGGATATAAGATGCAAATGACCGAAATACGCAGGAAAATAAAACTTTTAGTAACAATATAGCATTAAAATATATTTATAGTCGCTAATTGTACTCCTACCTATAAGCCTAACATTTCTGTACAGTATAAAAAACATGACAGACAGATAAATGCAATTAACGTTACAATCATTTATTTATTGCAAAAATGTCAAAAGCAGCACTAAAAGTAATCCAAATGACGATGTGTTGCACCGGCAGTCCTCTCTGGTGGAATACAGTAAATTTGTGTGATCCAGAGCAGAATTTATGTTGTTAATCGCTGAAAATATTATCCAGATAATTTTCCCGATCCACTCCATGAACTCGTGAAGGAACGTGCGCATCATTCAAACACACCTCACCAGAAACACGGCATGTCGCAATCTGTGACAAATACAGGCGAGAGCCAATGAGCGTTCGATAATCCTGCCGTAAAACCTGTCCGCAGGCTTTGCTGCTCACGATCACTGAACTCGCTGCTCGGGATGGAGAAGCAAGCAGATCACCAAATAAAGGCTTGAATTTGGGTCTGTTCCTCGCAGTCGTATGGATTCGGAAGCTTTGGATTACAGCGCACTAATAAAATTGTTTCATTTCGAATGCCTGAGCAGTGTTTTTGTTTGAAATATTGTCAAGAATAGGGTTTCCACAGGTGTGTTTGATCTTCAAATGCACTGGAATTTGTAGTAGTGTTATATAACAAATCCCTCCGCGCTAAAGACAGAAACCTACAGTATTAGTTTAGAGAGCTGGATATAAATGAAGGATTGTGAAGCAATAACATCAGGATGACAACTAAACCAGGGCTCTGATCCACGGAAGTTTTATACTTCAACCCTGCAGTTTACACACACTGTCATCTGCACACTCACACAGACACTTTCAAGCATAAAAAATGATCTACCAGACAAACACAGTTTCATATGTTCTTCTGAAGCACACATGATAAAAGACTAAAATACCTAATTACTAGGACAATTACTGTAATAACAGATGTGACAGATAACAAATGAATGCAAGAACATTCAGCAGTATGATACAAATTTATTTTGTCTGCTGTTTATCAATGGTCGTATCAGCTCTTTGCTCTGGCGTAATAAGGATAATAAGTGTGGAACGTCAATGCAACATGAAAAATTTAAATAAAACATTCTATTGTTTAAAACATCTGTAATACATTTCCACTGTTTAATTTTCTTGTTTGTGATAAGTGGTGAAAATCAAGATGAAAAAAAAAGCCCTGATTCAGACTTGGGTTTGTTTCATTGTCTATTCCCTGACAGAATGAAACTATGGGCCTTGATTTTTACCCTTAAGTAACATACCAAACAAACTTCAACAAATCCAAACAACAATAACTTTCAAAGTACCCTAAGCTTGTCGTCTGGCCTATACAATTAATATGGTCTGCTCTTGGTTATTCTTCTTGATCATAAAACATTAGAGGTCTTTATATTTTGACCAGTGTGCCAGGTGAGTTTACATATGAATTGTGAAGAATTAAAGACATGTAGATACTGTAAACCTACAGGATGTTTGGAGCACCATATGACAGAAATGTCACATTTTGGTTTGTTTACACTACAGTTTGTGGATGGTAAGATTAAAAAAATAAATATTTTCTATTTTTTTTTTACATTGTAAAACATTTAGTATTATTATCAGTGTAAAAACAGCTTTATTGATTAATATTATTGTGGCATCCATGATACATTTTTCCAGTGTTCTTCGAAAAATCTTTTGTAACGTTATAAATGTTCTTACTCTCATTTTTAATCAATTTAATGCATTCTTGCTGAATGAAAGTAAGTTCAAATAAATAAATAACACTGACCCCTTCTTCTCCTTCCTCTTATTATTATTATTATTATTATTATTATTTTGTTTTGTTTTATCATGTTCAAACTTCCATGTTTGCATGTTCCAATCAAGATGTCTGTTAATGTACTATACAGGTGGGGATTATTCAGTGACTCTGTCTGCAGGTTACACAGATAAGCTAGCAGGTGGCCAAAAGTAACTGTCATTGTAATGTAAGTGAGTCATTGAATAATTTACCCAACTGATTTGTTAACACTACAGTTTTGATGAATAAAAAAAATCCCGCAGCATACCACTAAGTGAAATATAGGAAAAAAACAAAGACAGAAAGGGAAAACTTATTTTTTTCAATAATTAAGCACTGCGTTATCAGAGTTGGTATTGTGGCGTTATCAGACACTTGCACTTAACATTTTATGAAAATCAAGCTAAAATGGACTTAACACGATTTTTGACCAGCGAATGACGTAGATCTGTGTTTTGTCTGTCATTAGCAAGTGCATCGCATTATGTACTTACATGTTATAAGATTTATTGTAACAAAATAGGCGCTTAGTTTTTCTTACTGTTTAATACACTTGGCCAAAATCTCATGGTATAGCCTAAACGATGAAGCACTATATGCACAGGATATTTAAAACGTACAAAACTATATTGGCTACAACTAGACAGCAAATGCTAAGACTCTTCTCCGCTCTTCAAACACACAAAAAACATCAGCCTTTATGGACATAGTGTTTGAGTAAAGAAAACGCTGTACTTATTCAAACATCAGTTCTTTATTTACTCTTGCATTGCGAACAAGCGCATATCTGTCTCCAGTTTTTGTTGTTTTTTGAGCTGTCTTCATTCTTAATGGAGGCGGGGTGAAGATATGAAGTTGAAATCCATCCAATGGCTTTACCAGGTTTAGTGACAAGCTCTTTTGAATGCTTTTCATTGGTTAAATATTTGTAAAAACCCTCAAACAGACATAAGGAAGACCAATAGGATTGATTTTAAATAATAATAACAAAATGTAATAGAGATATGAAGTTTGGATCATTTCCATACTGACTAGGGTATGGCGACTGTCATACTCTGCCATACGAAAACACTGCCCCTGTGTCATCACCACCTCAAAATAAATCTTGAGATAGTCTTCCCAAGTAATGCAGTAGGAGGCATTTTGAGGCTGATTTTGAAGGAGCCTTTGAAATAGGACAGCTGTCATTGCGCCACTGCATTCAGTCTTGAACTACAACCTTCAAAGGATGCAGCCCCAAAATTGGGACATAACTATTGTCTAGTTTAAATACAGTATTTAGAACATGCTATTTATAAAAATTCAGATTAACTGAATTCTATGTTTTGCCTAGTGTCCTCTATTCATTAGTACTTTGCAAATGAGGTTTCTATTACCCTCAGCCTCAGATGTTGTGGTCTTCATATGAATTGAGTCATGAAATCACTACATCTGCTAATCTGAGCCCATTCATTGTGTGGTTAAATGAGTCATGTTTATCAATATTCATATCCTTTTTGTATATGCTTAAGCAAGTCTGTGCAAGTGTGTCAGAGTCACAATACATGTTACATCCACTTCATGTTACAGCCACTTCAAACTACCATTAGATTAACAATACAGTCAGGATGTAATACAGTCATAGAATACGAACAGGAAAAAACACTTATTTTTATTCAATATGCATTCATTCCTCTCTCTATTTTGATTAGCTTACCCTAAAGAAATTGCATAATCATAATCACATAGTAAAAAAATAAATGACACATCATCTACGGGACATACTGTAGGTTCTTAGAGCAGGGGCAATCAAAACTTAACAGCCAGTACATTCTCTTTTGATTTAACAATGGCCACAAAACTGAATTCATATACGCAGGGTGTCTATATGATGCTGTGTCTATACGAATCTACATGAGCATAACAAACCAAATTTGATAAATTTGTAATGCAAGCGGTGCTATATCTACGTCAAAGATATGCAAAGATTTGCCACCTAAACAACTGCGGGTACAGCATTTACAGCATCTGTTTTTTGGGGGGGTTTTTTATTTAATTTTTTTTTTGTTTTTTTTTGCTGTTTTGGTTTTCCACACATGCTTTAACCCTAATAATTGCATCTTGTCACCGTTTTAATGTTTTTGGATGTGTAGATTAGATGACGTTACATTTCAAAAAGAATATTTTTGCATTTTGAAAATTGTATATTTTTAAAAGAAAACACATTTTCTAAATAATACACTGTAAAACAGGTTTTATTATGAACGGTGAAATGTTGGAAATGTACATTTGTTTTCAAATAAAATAGGTTCTTTATAAAATGCAATGCAATTCATTTATATTTTTACTGAATAAACTAAACTAATGAATAATGAATTGAATTTAAATATTTTAAAATATAAATTGTTTTTCTTTCTTTTTTATCAAGCTGAAACCATGAGTCACTGTTCACATGCATTGAAACACTTTAAAGCTGAGTTAAAAGTCTCACATCTTACAGTTTCAGGCCTTCACGTTTTATGTCATAAAATCCTATTTACAAGGCTTGTAAGTTCCCCCATTAACTAATGAAGTGACTTTGAAATGTGGTGTCTGAAAGCCCAAAAATCGTAGAGAAATCTTTAACTGACATACCTGAGGGTGAGCAGAGAGACAGGATGCTTATGAGAAGGACAGCTTGAACACAGAGGCTGTGGAGTGACATGCTGTTGTTCTATCAGCTGTGACTGCACTGAGTGGTGGGAAAGGATTTGGTCAGGGGTGAGATGAACGACGAGACACCATCCTGGACCAACAGGCAAACATTCCTACAGGCGACCTGTTAGCACTTGTGGAGGAATGTGTACAGGAGGCCAACAGAACCCCCCCCCTACAAATACCACAGTGTGTGTGTGATGTTTGATGTGTGCTTGGGTTTATGTGGTTTGGTTGTTTGTACGATTGGTTCATGGTCTCAAGATTATAGTTAAACCCAACTTTGTGATCAAAAAGGGTTTTCATTATAAACTTAGTCTATCAACACCTTCTTGCTGCAAGGACGATTATCATAAGCAGTAAACAGCATTATTTATTAATATCAGGAATATTCAGCAATAACTGACTGGTTTCTAAATTGACATTGCCCAGTCACAGCAAACAGATTGTTGAATATTTAATTTATGCTGCAAGTTTAGTAATCCTATTTTATGCTCATTTTCCTTTCCTGTTTTTCTAGAGGGTATATTTGAAGGCAGAAGCAGCAAAACAAGTTGTGAGGGAGACAGATGTTTTTCCAGATGTAACAAACATCTTTCTTTTTCTTTCTAACTCAATTTCCTGCCGCAGCTTTGAAGTGCATGCACGCTGTAGGACATCAGCTAAGGCTTATGGTTATTTCACAGGGACCCAAACATACAGTAACTGTAAGGCAGTAGCCATATGATTGTATATTTATGCATGTGAATCTACAATACATAACTCTTTTTTTTACAGTTTTCATGGCATCTGTTGTATATGAAACCAGAGTTCTCATATCACGCAATGCTCCAGATGTTAGTCATTTAATAAAGTTAGTGGAACTGAGTAGAATTCCATTCTTTATCAAATTATTAAGTCTAAGCAAGTTAATGAATCATATTTTTCTGATCTTCCTTGTTGTAAAATATATGAATGAGAGCTAAAAGCTCTATCCTTTACTTTGAAGAAATTATTATTATTATTTTTTTTTTTTTTACAATTTACAATAATGTTTATAAGCATTAATATCTGCATATACTACTACATGCATTTTTAACATTTCAACTTGTATGAATTGACATGATTTAATGGACAAAAGTAAATTTGCAAATTATCAATGTATAAATTAACATTAAATGCTGTAAAACATTAGCCTAGATTAATAAATTCTAAAAAAAATTAAAAAAATGTTGTTCATGGTCCCTAATGCATTAAAGGAATAATTCCAAGATGTACATAAGTTTGCTTCTTCATCAGAAAGATTTGGAGAATTTTAGTATTGCATCATTTGTTCACCAATGGATCTTCTGCAGTGAATGGGTGCCGTCAGAATGAAAATCCGGACAGGTGATAAATACATCACAATAAAGCACAAGTAATCCACACAACTCCAGACCATCAATTAACGGCTTGGGAAGTGAAAAGTTGTTTATGTTTATAAGAAACAAATCCATAATTAAGCCATGTTAACTTTACACCTTCGCTTCTAGCCAAAATATCAGCTAATAATCTATAATAACGCTTCCTCCACACAGCTTTTCACTTCACAAGATGTTAACTAATAGATTGTTAATTGATACATTTTCAGGCTTTTTTAACTATTGTAAATGGATTGAACTTTATTGTAAAATGTTACCAACAAGATCAAATAATATCCAAACAAACCAAATAAAGTTAAAATTAAAAAGAGAATCACTGAAACATTTGCTTTTATGATATGTGTTTATATTTTCTTGTATTTTCTAAAAGCTTCCACACATGATAGTGTGATTTTGTTACAGTCAAACCGTGTTCCTGCATGTACTGTACTTGTCCCGAGGGGGATGACCTTCATTCAGAGGTCATCTCTGCACCTGGACTGCATTCCCACTGATAACAGCACACCTGCGTGCTCAGTTGTGCTGCTCAACAATAGTTATATGGCCTTCTACCATACCTGTGTGTATATTTATTTTGTAGCAAGTACAAATCCAGAGTGTGCATTTATTTTAAAGAAGAATCAGGAGCAAGTATTTTGTCTATAAAAGAGTTTGTGAGCAAGATACATTTACTGGATTTTGGATGCCATTACATAAGGGGTTTTACGTAACTTTTAACCAAAAAAAAAAAATTAAATGAACTTTTCTCAGGGTATCTTGCCCTGGCTCAAATCAAGTTACGCTAAATAATAAAGACTGTTTGTCTTCTTTTCCAAGAGATGTGCCATAATGAAAGGAGCAAATGGTCTCCACAACACAGACTCCAACTCAGACGGCATTATTCTTCTGGAGCGGGAGGGTCGTAACCCAGGCGGCTGGCGGAAGGGAAGTGAGCCCAGAAGGTTCTGGCCAATTCATCAATCTTGTCATAGCCAGCGTGAGAACGCAGCTCTTCAATCCAGGCGAAAAAGTCTGAAGATGTCAGCGCCCAGTTAGGCATACTCCTTTTTTCCCTTGATTCAGCTGTAAGCCAAGCAGAAAGGCAAAAAAAGAGGTCAACACAAGAGATCCGAGAACAGATCCTTATACAGAAAATCAATGTTCAGTTCTAAATCATACAGTTTAGTATAAGGTACAATGGGTAAAAAGTAACTAATTAGAATTCTTAGAATTATCACACATAAAAAAATGTGTGATAATCTACATGTAGAACCCCATTGCACAAGTGAAACCATTTATAAAGAGAATTTAAAACTCACCTTGGTTTTCCACTGCCTCTGTAAGGAAAATAAATAGAAGGACATTTGATATATAATTAATTGAATAAAAATATATATGTAAAACAGTATAGATGCAACTCTTTTAAGGCTAGGAACCAATAAATGCGAATGAGATGTAATTACTAAGTAATATGTAAAGCTTGAATAGAAAGTGGCACATCTAGGAAAGTGGACAGTAGTGGCATGACTTTCTAAATTACTGCACTGACCTTAATTTAAGACTAATCATTTCATTCATGCACCACTTCTGAAGAAAAATCAATTAAGTAATTTTATTCCTAAAACTGAATATTTAAACTAAATGATAGCTGCATAGAGAGTAGTTGTTCATGTACAGTGGGTACGGAAAGTATTCAGACCCCCTTACATTTTTCACTCTTTGTTAAATTTGCTCAGAGTGATTCTTAAGGTCTTGATTTAATGCCAAGGATGTCACATTATTCATAAGCTTCCATTCATCTGTTATCCTTGTACATTACAGATTCTGTATTCGCAGTGGCGTGTTAAACTGTTAAACTTGCGCACATGCACACACAGATGTGTGCGCGCACACACACAGGTTTAAAAAAAGCAGAGCTGTCTGTTTCTGTAAGCAGTCCCGTGTTTCAGAGGAACAGTTGAGCTATTGTCTGTTCTCAATGTTCTGCCAGTTTTCTTTCAGAAGTTTCAGCATGTTTGACAAAGCCAGAATATTTCAGCTAAAAAGTGCCTTAAATCTGGTAGCCTTTAGCTGGTTTTACATTATTTCTGCCATCTTTGCAATTCTCATCTAGTTCACAAGAGCTATGAGAAGAATCCTTGATCTGAATGTAACACAATAAGTACCTAACAATTCATTATTTTTTACACAAGTACGTGAAGACACCGTAGCTACTAAATATACAGTGGGACTGAATTATTTTATTGTAATAACAAAACCATATTGCATTGTTTAGATGCAAAAGGGTTATCAGTAATCTTAAACTAGCTCAAACTGAAATTAATATTAGCCTTATAAAAAAACACTCAAATATGAACAACCACTCCTGACAACTATAAAGATAGTAATATATTGTGCAGATCTTAAACAAGATCAAGATATGAGAATTACATTATAATGTCTTAAGAATACCCATAAAATACATTATAAATGCAGGCTTCATAGAAATTATTACCAAAATATCAGTGCACACTGAAACATACAGTGTGAGTAATGGTGAAGATGTATAAAAAATATCAAAAAAAAATTAGCATACACTATTACTCAAAAGTTTGGGGTCAATTTGAATTTTTAAGAAAATAAATATAAACTTTTATTCAGCAAGAATGCATTAAATTGTAAATTTTATGTCAAAAGTGACAATAGAGACTTTTACATTGCTAGAAAAAATTCTTTTTAAAATAAATGTTATTTTGAACTTTCTATTTATCCGCGAATGCTGAAAACTTACTTTCCTCAAAAATATTAAGCAGTTTTAAAAATATTAACTATTTCAACACTGATAATCATAAGAAATGTTTCTTGAACACCAAATCAACCCATTACAATTATTTCTGAATGACCATGTGACACTGAAGACTGGAGTAATGGCTGATGATAATTGAGCTATTTTAAATTGTAACATTTCACAGTATTGCTGCTTCACATAAATAAAGAAGTCACACTGACCCCAAACTTTGAAAGGTGATGTATACATCCCCAAATTGTCAGCTTTTCTTACCTGAGAGACAGAGCAGTCCAAGCCAAACCAAACACAGGAAGAGAGAGAAACACAGACGAAACATGGTCACCCACTGAAAGTAATATAGCAAGAGACTAAATTTAAGGATCTAGTCATTTTTCTACCCATTTTCAAACTTCAGAGAGATTCAAACATAAAACATTTTGAAAGAAAAAAAAAAGATTGTATTAAAGTAACCACAGAAATGAATCGTGCATTATTTGTCTGCCTAAGATTACCTGCAGCAGATGCTCCTGGAGACTGGTGTGTCTTGGTGCCCAGTCCTTTAAGTAGAACACCAAGTCTGAGCTGGAACGGTGTTGTTTACCTTTCACATGGACCTTTCATGTCATACCCTTCATTTCTTTGCTCGTTTACTCAATACCTTTTTGTTTGCAGGAGATTCTCACACTTCTCTCCACAGCTGAAAGAATCCCTTGTTAAAGTAGAGGCCGTACTGTCTAAGAATTCACAGACGGAAGAGATCTCAGAGAAAACTTTCTCAGGGTTTCAACCTCTCTTTTTTAGAATATAATGTTGTCTGTATGTGTGTCAGTTTCAAAGAAACATTTCATGTGGAAATATCTCAAACTAACACATTGTAACACATTCCAGGACAGATTTGTGTACATACTGTATCTGTTGTAAATGAAGTTTTGTGTTGCACATAAAAAGTCTACTGAAAAGTAGATTTTAAATGTACGAAAAAGTAATTCTCTTAAACTAATATGTCCCTTTAGGTCACAAAAGCACTTACAGAAAAAAACAGGGCCGATATTTTGATCAAGAAATGTTTTCTATACTGTAGCTGTGTTTGTGTTTCGTAATATTCTCATTTTATTATTTTCTGTGAGGTTAGTCGTCAAACATTTGTCAACTGAAACTGGAAAATTTTACTGAATTAGATTCAAACCATACAGTATATTAGGTCCATATAATGTATATTTGGACACTGGCACAATTTTCATAATTTTGGCTCTGTATGCCACCAGAATAGAATTAAAATAAAACAAACAAGATGAAATTGAAGTTCAGATTTTAAGCTTTAATTCAATGGGTTGAACAAAAATATGAAATGCTTAGGAATTATAACCATTTTTTTATACACAGTCCCCCATTTTCAGGGGCTCAAATGTAATTGGACAAATAAATATAATCATAAATAAAATTATAATTTTTAATATTTTATTGGAAATCCTTTGCAGGCAATGACTGCATAGTTGGAGCATGTGTAAGGCTGGGGAAGTCACGGGGACTTGGGGCAAAAATGGCACTAAATTGGACAAAAATGCCCCTGCACAAATAAATTAAATCTATTACCTCTGTTGCTAACAAAGTGAATATGAATAGGCCGTGTCTATTGCGGCATTAAATTAAAATCTGCTCATGTTGCACCGTATTTAATTTTAAGCGTTTTTACAGTGTTGCACATTTTAACCAATCACACACAATTCTGTTGAACTTAGGAATGCAATGAAATGTAATTGGACAAATAAATATAATCATAAATAAAATGATAATTTTTAATATTTTATTGGAAATCCTTTGCAGGCAATGACTGCATAGTTGGAGCATGTGTAAGGCTGGGGAAGTCACGAGGACTTGGGGCAAAAATGGCACTAAATTGGACAAAAATGCCCCTGCACAAATAAATTAAATCTATTACCTCTGTTGCTAACAAAGTGAATATGAATAGGCCGTGTCTATTGCGGCATTAAATTAAAATCTGCTCATGTTGCACCGTATTTAATTTTAAGCGTTTTTAGAGTGTTGCACATTTTAACCAATCACACACAATTCTGTTGAACTTAGGAATGCAATGGCCAATCAGACGTGTTCAGATGAGTCATCGTTCAAACTCATCAGTTTTGTTGAGTGCGCGCGCGTTCGCTGACTGAATTCCAGACTCTTGCGAATTCTCTCATCATAAACAACAAAGTGCAGATGTATGTACAATGTAAGTAAGAGATTCATTTCACAGTGTATACAGCTTCAGTGATTATAACGGTAGTTTTGGTTTTTTGAGAGTGCTTAAACTCGCCATAGATCAATGTTAGTGATAATGCCACTTTCTATACATAATTTATTCTCTGTTTGAATAACTGTGGAAAGGAAACGTTAAATAATTATACATTTCTAACGTGTTTATTAAATTGTAATCACTTTAAATACAAATTCAGTCCCATTAAACATTTTTTTAGCCTACGTGACACCCGTGTCTGGTTCTTGCCTAAAACGACGGGTTTATGATGTTCAATACATTTGGCTGCTTTTAGCCTTACCCTGGAGTTACACTCTTAAAAATAAAGGTGCTTCACGATGCCATAGAAGAACCTTTTTGTCTAAATGGTTCCATAAAGAACCTTTAACATCTGAAGAACCTTTCTGTTTCACAAAAGGTTCTTTGTGGCGAAAGAAGGTTCTTCAGATTATAAAAAGGTAAGAAAGAGATGGTTCTTTAAAGAACCCTTGACTGAATGGTTCTTATATGGCATCGCTTGAAGAACCTTTTGAACCACTTTCTATACATAATTTATTCTCTGTTTGAATAACTGTGGAAAGGAAACGTTAAATAATTATACATTTCTAACGTGTTTATTAAATTGTAATCACTTTAAATACAAATTCAGTCCCATTAAACATTTTTTTAGCCTACGTGACACCCGTGTCTGGTTCTTGCCTAAAACGACGGGTTTATGATGTTTAATAAATTTGGCTGCTTTTAGCCTTACCCTGGAGTTACACTCTTAAAAATAAAGGTGCTTCACGATGCCATAGAAGAACCTTTTTGTCTAAATGGTTCCATAAAGAACCTTTAACATCTGAAGAACCTTTCTGTTTCACAAAAGGTTCTTTGTGGCGAAAGAAGGTTCTTCAGATTATAAAAAGGTAAGAAAGAGATGGTTCTTTAAAGAACCCTTGACTGAATGGTTCTTATATGGCATCGCTTGAAGAACCTTTTGAAGCACCTTTATTTTTAAGAGTGTAGTTCACCCTCCGCCTATGAATGACTGCGTTAAGTGTGGAAATCATGGACCTCACCAGAGACTGTTTCCTCCTTTGTGATGCTTTGCCAGGCTTCTACTGCAGCTGACTTCAGTTGTTGTTTGTTTGTGGGTCTTTCTGC
>NW_015505884.1:462218-468544 GCF_001515645.1 Sinocyclocheilus grahami | reverse complement strand
CTGTTGATCTGGCCACTCCTAAAGTTCCTGCTATCTCTCTGATGGATTAGTTTTGTTTTGGAAGCCTAACAATCGTTTGTTTCACCTGCATGGAGACATCATTTGACCTCATGATGTGGCTTCACAACAACAGCTTCCAATTGCAAATGGCACACTTAAAATCAACTGCAGAACTTTTACCTTATATATAACAGTCATTGCCTTAAAAAAATGAAAGCGTTCCACATGTTTCTAAATATTTCTAGATGTGGCTATTTTTCAGGCAGGCAATGCAATAAATGCAGGACATAACAATTGATAACTAGAGTATAATCTAATAATGCTTGTTAATAATATTAATGAAATGTCTGGTCAGGTTCTGCTAGCATTTTCATATTAGAGGTCCCTGGCTTGGCTGAAAGTCTGAGTGGGTGTCCCTGGGTTCCAAAATGTTGCCAAACTTTGATAAACCGTTTATAGCATAGTTTAATACGGCAAAATACTTTAGCGCCCTCTAGTGAGCAGTACATGCAAGCACAAAGACTTTATTGGAGGCTACTTTATTGTATGCTACTAGTAGTAATAGTGCACAATATGGAAATAATTTTATATATATATACACACACACACACACACACACACACACACACACACACAGTGTTGGGAAGGTTACTTCGGAAATGTAATAGGTTACAGATTACAAGTTACCCTATTTAAAATGTAATAAGTAGTGTAACTTTCAATTACTTTATTAATGTAACTGATTACATTTGATTACTCTTGACTACTTTTTCTAAAGTTTTCAACTGTTAACCATTTTCAAACAGTGTTAACCTTACAGTAGTACTCAACACCAATTACTGTCAGACTTTCAAAATTCTTCACTTGAATTATTATAAAAAATTTTTTTTAAAGCAGTCACCACAAACTCAGACTTTAAATCCTCTTTTGACTTTGAGATCGTTGTGAGGTTAAATACACATTTAAAATCATAATAAGAAATATATAGACCCGCCTTGACTTACCATTTCAGGCATTACAAACCCAAAGTAAAAACACATCTACTCTGTGACTCGAACTGCCAAAAGTTGTTTTTTTTCCCCACTGCAAATAAAGTCAAATAAGCATATCCATTTCTGAGATGACAACTAGTCTCCTCTTAGCAATGTATATTGTTCCATGTTGCATGTTATTTCATATACGTTTTAATAGTAGGCGTATATATTCAATGCAGTATTCAAAACAATTGTATTCTTTTTTGTGTTTTAGCAAGAATGCATTAAGTTGATCAAAAGTAACAGTAAAGACATTTACAGTGCGTGCATAATTATTAGGCACATTGATATTCTGATCATGTTTTTTTCCAAGCACATTTTAAAAATTCCAAACAACATCAATCTTAATAACTACTAATAATTTTGTATTTAATAATTTATAAGTGATATATAATTGTCCATGAAGCATGGAAGTAAAAAAACTCCTTATATTAAGGTGTGCATAATTATAGACATTTTCTTTTACTGATCAAATGAGCCAAAAAAGAGATTTAACTCAGACTGAAAAGTCAAAAATTATTAAATCCCCATGAGAAATATTCAAAACTGATCAAATACAGAAATTGCAAAGTTAAGACATGACCATTGCACAGCAAAACGCTCATTGGGTCAGCGGGGTCAGAAAAAAAAAAACAGGTGGAGAAGAAAAGACACGTTAACTGCAATTACAAATTAATGCGAAGAATTAGGAGTAAAACCATCAGGAACCATTTAGTCTCCAGCGCAACCATTTTCCAGAACTGCAACCCATGGAGTCTCCAGAATTACAAGGTGTCAGGTTCTCAGACTTTGCTTGGGTTAAAAAAAAAATCCTAAGAAATGACCCTCACTTAAAAAGAATAATATGCTGAAGTGTTGTGAAATACACAAATACTAATTTTTATAGGCTTTATGGACAGATAAGTTGACAGTGACTCTTGAAGTACCAGCAACACATCCTCTTGTACCATGTGGTGCATTTTTAGTCAATCTCTGCAGGAGAGTTTCAGGATAGGAGATGGACAAAAATGAATTCCCGAAACTTACTGCCAGATTCTGGAAGATAAATTCTTCAAACAGTGGTACAAGAAGATGTGCTGCTGGTCCTTCAAGAGTCACTCTTAGTCCCTGTATAATGTTATGAACGATTTTTAAGAACTTTATATTCATCAAAGAATTCTGGAAAAAAAAAATCACAATAAGTTTCAAAAATATTAAGCAGAAATATTTTAACAAAAAACATTATTTCTTATACGAAGTACGAAATCAGCACATTACAATGATTTCTAAAGGATTATGTGACACTGAAGACTGGAGTAATGGCTGCTGAAAATGTAGCTTTGCCACCACATGAATAAATTACATTTTTAAAACATATAGAAAACAAATAGAATAATTATTTTAAATTGTGACAATACTTTACATTACTATGTTTTTTTACTGTATTTTTTGATCAAATAAATGCAGCCTCGGTGGGCAAAAAAGAGATTTCAAAAACATTAAAAAAAAAATGTACTGACCCCAAATTTTTGAACTGTACATTACCCAGAAACAATAAAAAGCACACGACTTTGTCATTATTCTTGCAAAATGTTTAATCAAACAAAAGTATTTAAACTTTTGCACAGCTATCATAGATGTGGAGCTCACTACAATGTCCTTCTCCGCAGCTTCTTTTTCTCACGTTAAATAAACACAGTTTTAAATAACAATGCTCAGTAACATTCAGTTGTACCATACTTTTATAAAAGCTCGGAAACTAAAAGCTGAATGGACTCATTTGTAAAGAGACCAAATGGTGCCCTTTAGAAAAGTAACTCTAACAGTGTTTTGCTGTAATATGGAGGTCTATGTCAACACTTTAATGTTGATACATATGTGTCAATCTGAATGAGGTGGATATAGGTCTCTTATATATATATATATATATATATATATATATATATATTAGATGATCAGTGCTTGAATGTGAAGGTGGCACATTTGGTTAAGCATCTACAAAACATTCATCTTATAAGACCCTCCTGTTGGCATTTCTCAGTTCATCCAGCAGGGGACGACAAGTACCTGTCACCACTCTCTCTTTGGCAACTCCTATGTATTGTATATAGTTTCCTGTAATTCCACTGCGTCTGTATTTGTGCACTTGCCCTGTGACGACTTTTATCAGTCGAAGTCTGTATCAGATGAAGGCTGCATCTGTTGGCTTTCTTGTATCTCGATGTCAGCTAAGTGTGAACAGAAAATGAGGCCATGGGCAAGTGCTTCAATTATCACTTGGAAAAGGCGATATTCATTTAGGTGAACCACTCCAGGTGACCACCATCAGCTGGGCTCCCTTCACCAGGCTGAGCTCATCCTCCCGTTCTGCATTGTAGGCAAACTTCACCACCGCTGGAGCGTTCAGGTCATATATTCGTTCCGCTCCACCCCCGTTAGACGAGTACTCATCTGTGCTGGGTGTTGGAGAGGCTTCCCGTGTGCTCGTTTTGCGTTTCGTTTTTCCCAGGCCTGAGAAAGAGAAAGAGAGATATTAGACATCAGACACAGTCATTATGTAAAACTCAAGCCTCTGAGCTCTGCTAATTAGAAGTAGAAGAGAAAGGGCAGGGATATTGATTAACGCTGTAAATTCTTCAATACTAATCATTTCCTGCTGAAAGAAGACATGTGATATCATTACTGCGGCCCACCACATTTCCTCTTGTGTCCTCTACTTGTCCTCTCTATCTTTCTCACATTCTTCAACCTCATCCATCACATCTCCTGTTGCTGCCAACCATCAAAATATTATATATATATATATATATATATATATATATATATACCGACTAAATACTTTTTTTCCCCACTGTATATATGGGTCATTGACGTATAAGAATTTTCGACAGGCCAATTTTAAAATACAAAAAATTATATCTATTGTAATTGTTCAAACATTAAGAATGTGTACACATAAATTCATATTAAAATTTAAAATGAAGTGATTTTAGTATTTTTTCATCTAGATGAATTGGCCATAGCCTTAAAAAATGTCATGTGGTGCGACCATGATTTATATTAAAATTAAATAATTTCCTTAACATGCTTAACATTTTTTTTAAATGTTCTCAGTAATTAAAGTGTTTAGAAACAAAGTATTTGCATTTAATTTGAGTTTTTGTAAATAATGATCTCTTATTTTTGTTCTATAATTTCAGAGTTGCCTTCTTAAATGTAGTTATGAATAAATGTAGTTACTTATTTTCCCTGTATATTGCATAAAACTGATAAAAATGTTTTAAAAATACCATTCACTTAAGCATACTGTAGCAGTGATTCATATTTCAACCACAGAAATTATATATTTTATTTTTTAATTTAATACAGTTATTGATATTATTGGTCGCACCACATGATCAGTGGTCGCTCTAAATGACATAAAGACCTTATATCATTAAAAATCTATTTAAAAAGACGTGTGAAAAGTGCAGCACGTGGCATTAACTGCAGGCATTTCTTTAGCCCCAGTTATTTCTGTACTTTGCTCAATATTGGCTGCTCAATTGACCCTTTCGCCTGGAGTTTGATTAACAGGCAATCTGACATATTATAACGCTGAATCCGTCATTTTTGTTCAACAAACAAACCAGACAGGAGAGTAGATTAACGTCGGTGGACTTGAACTTGAAAAATGGTGTGTATTGACATCTTTTCACGGTTGAAACAAGATACCTTCTCCTGTTCATTCATGTTTATTTCGTGCTATGAGTAGTAAAGATGAAGAGATGATCAGTTCATGTGCCGCTTGAGGCGCTACAGCGATCTGTCACGACACGTTAAAGAGCCACAAAACAGTATTTGTTGTTTGAATTTCTTTAAAAAAAAAAAGTCCAAATTTGAACACGGAGACTTTGTTTCATACTAAAAGTAACCAGCTCTGTCTTGTCTGTCAGCTCATTGTCAGTGTATTCTTTGCTCCGTGATGTATTTTTCAATGCGTGAGAACATGATGTATGGCATAAAAGTGCCATGGTTTGTCGGACGTAGCAACAGTAACTAAGGGGACAGGTCTTTGCGAAAGGTCAATTTAGAGTAGGGGGAGGTTGCTGGCTCAGCGTCTGAGATAACAACATGAGCATCTTTCTTTATAGTATAAAATGACATCTGGAGTTTGTGCTAGAGTGCAGGGTCAGAATTAGCATGCTGCCTATGGTGAGCGTTTATTTTACTTTGCTTGGCAGTGGAATCTGGCAGAATAGATTTAAATAGTTATTAATAAATAAATAATAAATTACTAATAAATGCATAATTACCAAACAAAAATTACATGCTCTGAATTATTCTTTTTTGCATTTTTTCTCCTATTGTACAAAGATTAAACAAACCGTCTGAAATGACCCACATTTAAAAGCACAGAATTGGCCACCTAAACAAAACAAGCTAACTTCCCACAAAATGTCACTATGAAATTTATAATGAAAATAAATACTTGCAGAAATAACTTAATATTCATTGTTTTTTGAGGTCATACCACATGATATCTGTTACGGGGCTGACGAGACGTGAGACGTGCGGATCCATATGCAAAGCTTTATTTGGAGAAGACAGAGACATGGTCATAAGACAGGCAGGGTCAAACAGTGGCAACCAGGAATATGGCGGGCAAGACACAAGAATAATCCTAGGGCTAGCATGGGTCGACGATTGGCAGACAGAGTCACAGGGGCAAGGCTAAAGGGAGAAATCCAGGAAAACAGGCGAAGATCAAAACCGGAGAAAACAGACAAGGCTAAGGCTAAGGCAGGGAAACTAATGAGGGCTCTGTAGTGTAGCTATCTAAGGATATGCGCTAAACAATACTCGGCAGAGGGAAGGGATCAGAGTGAGTGTTAAATAGTGAGGGAGTGATATGAAACAGCTGGGTGCAATCAGTGTTAACAGCTGTGTGCAATCCGTGCTGAGTGCAATCAGTGCAATGAATGAAGGGATATGTAGTCCGGGGTGCAATGAATATGTAGTCCGGGGTGATGTGCAACAGTGTGTAGTGCGACCCTTTACGATTCCGGAGGGCGGTGGAGTGGAGGAGTGGAGGGGGGAGGGATGGAGGGCCACCTGGAAGTGGAGAGACCGGGCACTGAGGCAGGACTGGCGGAGCAGAGAGCCAGGGTGGAGCCGGCAGCACAGGTGGAGCGGAAGACCACCACAGCAGAACAGACAGGACCGAAGATCCCCCTGGCGGAGCAGAAGACCACCAGACCAGGACTGAAGACCACCCCGGCGGAGCAGAAGACCACCAGAGCCAGACAGTAGACCACCACGGCGGAGCAGAGG
>NW_015505884.1:461098-461617 GCF_001515645.1 Sinocyclocheilus grahami | reverse complement strand
GACCACCAGAGCCAGACAGTAGACCACCACGGCGGAGCAGAGGGCCACCAGAGCCAGACAGTAAACCACCACGGCGGAGCAGAAGACCACCAGAGCCAGACAGTAGACCACCACGGCGGAGCAGAGGACCACCAGAGCCAGATAGTATACCACCACGGCGGAGCAGAGGACCCCCACGGCGGAGCGGAGGGACACCATGGCGGAGCAGAGAACCACCAGAGCCAGACAGACCACCACGGCGGAGCAGAAACGAGCAGGGAGCTCGCAAACAGCCTCTATAGCTGTGACAGGACGAGCAGGGAGCTCGCAAACGGCCTCTATAGCTGTGACAGGATGAGCAGGGAGTTCGCAAACGGCCTCTATAGCTGTGGCAGGACGAACAGGGAGTTCTCAAACAGTCTCCTTAGCCGTGACGGGATAGACAGAGTTCATAGGAGGCCTCCTTGGCCAGAACAGGACAGGAAGAGAGTTCATTGACGGCCTCCTTGGCCAGAACAGGACAGGCAGAGAGTTCATTGA
>NW_015505884.1:440691-461066 GCF_001515645.1 Sinocyclocheilus grahami | reverse complement strand
TGAACTGTGACTTGACCTGACTCGTGAAGATCAGCGGTGACTTGACGGGGTGCTGTTGTGTCTGCCATTTTGTGATCACACTCATCTGTCGCCGCCATTTAGATATTCTTGAATGTAGTCCTCGAGCGAGCGGGTGCCCTGCTCGAGGGCTAACAACAGCCTTGTAGTGTCCATACCTGGCCAATGTCCATATGAGACCAAATGTGGTAACTACATACCAGCCGTAATTTTTTTTTTCCAAATTTGAAAGAGACTTATAAACCTGCTTGATGCTTCCATGGGTCCTTAGCAAATTGGTATATGATGCAAAGTCCTATCTTTGAATGGATTTCAACATAAAAGTCCCAAAATGGTAGTTTCTTGATGGTCGCACCACATGATATTTCATCAAATGGAAATCATCGGACAAAGTTTGTTTGTATATTATGATGGAGATATAAATACAAATGCTTTGCAATTTGACACAGGATTACAAAACACTTTGGAAATCATGCCAAATAGTGCATAAAATTAATTTGAATACATTTTTTCGCACCACATGATATTTTGACACTTTGAATAACAGAAAAATTACAAAAAGCTAATGTTTTTTCAAAAGTTAAAGTGAGTTTATATATGGGAGAGGTCCTTCATATATATGGCATCTTTTTATGCATTTAAACCAATTTTTAACATCGGACAGTAAATTTAGGCGTCACGTCATTGACACAGACACACACACACACACACACGCGCAAACATATGCATACATTACCTTTCATAAGCTCATGGTCAGTAAGATTTTTGTTGTTTTCAAAAGAAGATTCTAATACTCAACAAGGCAGTTGTACAATTACAGTAAAACAGTAATATTGTGAAATATTACTGCAATTTATAATAGCTATTTTATAATATTTAATACATTTTAGAATAATTTTTTCTGTGTTGGCAAAGCTGAATTTTCAACAGTCATTACTTCAGTCAGTCTAGAGTCACATGATCCTTCAGAAATCATTCCAGTATGCTGATTTTGGTGCTCAGGAAGAATTTTTATTGTTCTCACAACTGAAAATAGACACGCTTGTTAAAGAAAGATTTTTTTTTCAAGATTTTGAAGAGGATTATTTAATCTTTAAATGCCATTTTTGCATCAATTAAATGCGCTCTTGCTAGTAAAAGTATCAGTTTCTTCAGAAAAAAAAAACTAATTGATTTCAAGCTTTTAAATGGTAGTTTATACTGTGTTAAGACAATGTTGTTTCTGAAACCTTTACTTTATTAGATGACAGCATATGAGATTACCATTTAGAATCTTTTCACAAGACAATATATAGACAATTTTTCTTCCTTGATTTTTTAACTAGTGCTGTCAATAGAAATCATTTCAATGACTCTCATGATTTCCGACCAGTCTTTTTTAAAAAAACAATAAAAAAGTAATATTAAAATTGGTGAACATGTATGTAAAGACATTAAAGACATTTCATTTTGTCTAAATTTCACAATCCTTGACAGCCCTAAAAATAGGTTGTCTTTTTCTCTCAAATTTTCCAAAAGAAAGGCAGTCCATCCATTTATATATTTTTTTTTTCAAGTTTAAGTTGCTTTATTGGCATGCCATTTAAATTATAGTATTGCCGAAGCACTTTAAGTATATGCAAATACAGAATATAATAACACCAAATAAATAATTGAGAGAGAGAGAGATAAAAAAACAGCACATAATCTATTGTAGTGGTGTACTTGGGACAGACAAGAAGAAACTGCTTCTTATCCTTTAGTTGATTCAAATCACAGTGTCTGCATAATCACTGTATATTTCTGGATTCAGTCAGATATGAATAGTAAGTGTTTGTGTGCTTTTATCACTGCATGTAAAACTTGCACGATACATGTGTTTTTTCAAACAATAGGTGAGTAGTCCAATATTTTATGTTGCTGCATAAAAGCCTACACCACAAAATATCGTGTTGATAAATAAGTTTACAGTGCTTGCACCAATGCTATACAGAACCAATTGCTTATCTGGGCATTTTGAATACTGCAACCTGAGACACTGAGTAGAGACAGTGAGCATAATGACCCACCTAAAATATATTAAAACATAGACAATAAACACATCTACATGTTCACACACATTAAAACACAATCACACAACTGCACCCAGCAGTTTCCTTCCTGCAGCAGAAGATCCACACACCTGATTGCACACACTCATCTCACCACTGTTTTTCTCACTCAGTAAACAACACACACACACACACACACACACACACACTCTCTCTCTCTCTACCTCCACCCCTAAGCAACCCCCTCCATCTCAATACACACCTGCAGAGCATACTAAATGACAATAACTTCCTCAACCCTCTTTGCCCATTTTCTATTATCCGGGAGTGACGCACGGTGACGCGCTGCCAAGATGGCGACGGCCGGTTCCGCCCACTTTGAGCTTCAAAAACGCTCTTCGGAAGCCTATGGGTGACGTCCCGGACACTACGTCCATGTTTTCATACAGTCTATGGTTTGAACGTGACACATGAACTAAAGGGCACATGATGAACACGTTCTGCTGAGTATATTGTCTGCTTGTGGCAAGACAAGGAAGAATATCAAACATTATTATGACTTTGTTAAGGAGGAAAACAAAAGCCGTTCTGTGAAATGTAAAAGTCCCCTAAAATAACTTTTTACCACTGTAAATTAAACACTAATGTACAATTAATGGGAGCATGAAATTCATCTCAGGTACACATACTAACAGACATACCGGGACACCTCTACGTATGTGCACAAAAGCATTTTATTTGTATTTTTTTGGTTTAAAAGTGTTAAAGAGCTTGGGACACGTGCTGACAGTTTTTATGCTGAAAAGCTAATTTAGTTTGCTTTATTTCAAATTCTGAACTATGATTGGAGCTTTAAGGACAGGAAAAAGTTTTATGTCCAAACTGAAATAAAACAACATTGTCCAGGCATTTATATATTTCTATTGTAGACTTATGGCTTACTGGGACTCAGATGCTCCATGTTTTACTGAGGTATTAAAGCTGCAGTCAATTAATTAAAGAAACTGTGTGTCAACTAAACTTTTGTTGTCAAATCATGTGATAAGACTTTGCAGTTTTGGACATCCCCGTCTTTGATATTTACTGTCGCTATGGTTACAGGTCACAGTCACATATAGAATTCATACAATCTGCTACTTTTATGATGTCATGGACTTGAACAGCAGTATTGTAGCAACTTCGGATCATGTGTTTGACTAGGACAAACAAGATATCTGTTTATTCATTAAGGTAAAACTATAAAAATACATTAATACAGCAAAAATTATCGACTTGTTCAATTCCATAAAAGGATTTTTCTGAAAAGAATCACATGTTCTTTTTTGTTTCTCTCTATCTTTATGTCACTGCTATCAATGAGAGCATCTGAAGCACCTGAATACATTAAAAACTGTATTAACTAGTGTTAAAGTGAAGCATGAATCTTCTATGTGAAAAATCTTACTGTATTTGTGAATATGTTCTTCATTTCATTCTTTACATGGCTCTTTCCATCTACGTGTCATGTTTTGAGCTGTCACAATGGAAAATGTGGTGGAAAATGTCATATGACAACAATAAAAGGTAACTCAAATCTCAATGTTTTATATGAATACTTCAAAAAACAGCAACATTTCCAGCATGAAATTTTAATTCTGGAAAATCACTATTTCTGAGCATATTCTTCTCCACTTCTTTCTTTGCACGACTCTTTCCAACTACATGCCATGGTTTGAGCCATGACAACGATAAGAAAGATGTGACTGCAATAAAAGGCAGGTCGAATCTTAATGTTTTGCATATGAAAAAAAAAAACTTAACTATCAATCTTGTTTTTGTTTTTTTAAATTCTGGAACAATCACTCTTTCTGAACACGATCTTCTGCTTCTTTCTTTGCATGAGATTTTCCAACTAAATGACTTGGTTTGAGCCGTCACAATGGCAAAAAAGGGAAGAAATGTCATGTGACATCAAAAACCTTTATTAACTTGTGTTAAAGTACTTTTATTCTGAATGTTCTTCTGTTTCTTTATTTGCATGACTCTTTCCAACTACATGCCATGGTTTGATCTGCCATAATGACCTGGTAAAGTAAATAATCTGACAGCAATATAAGACAAGTCCAGTCTGAATGTTTTGTATATGAATACATCAGAAAACTGTATTGTTTTAAAGTGCAATTCACTATATTTCTGACCAATTTCTTCTATTTCTTTGCATGACTCTTTATGCCATGGTTTGATGTCAAACATGGTAATACATCACTGGAAGATCAAATCATGACGTTTTCATTAAAAAAAAGAAAGTTATTTACAAAATAGATAAGGTGAATTTTCATTTCATGAAGTAGTTTTTCATTGGTATTTCTTTAAAAAAAAGGGTCATGTGGTGTGGTGTAACCAACATGCAATATGCTACTAAAAAAAACCCATGAAATTACGTCAGGAGAATTCCCGTAGACCATCATAACTGTGTGACTAGATCAATGAGTCATTTAAATATTAGATAATTTCCCCCCTTTATGATGAGGCAAGGTTAGTTCAGGCTTTTCTTTATTAGCACCAATAACAAACAGGAAGGTTTTCTCCTCAGGTATGATGATCCCAGTGCTTCATTAAAATAGTGATGTTCTCTATTATTAGCATACTATGACATGAGAAAGTACTGGTCTAAAACAAGAAAAAAAAAGTAAGTGGGAATCCTCTAAAGACAGCAGCTTTGAGGCTTTAAGGTCAAAGTTTTCCACAGAAACAGTGTCTCAGGACAGCAGGATACAACTCTTAACAGCTGGATTTTGGGGTTGCACTAAAACCAGTGTGAAACATCTGTGATTTATGCGAAACCAAATACATACTCTGTCAAGCTCAAAGTTAAAAATTAGAAAAGGTGTTTCAGTTAGACGAAGCGTCATGCATGAACACTCCTGGTAACAAACATTAGTCTGTTTAGGGTTGGTTGGGGAGACCGAGTCATTCTACTGCTGTTTACAGGCAAAACAATGATCAAGCCTTTCATTCATATGCCCGTCTATGATTTCATTGGCTACTACACATTCAAACTTGAAAGAACAGCATGTCTTGTTTTCTCAACTCACATCATCTGGTAGGCTTTTCCAAACAGGTGAATTATTCACAATTATGCCACACCAGAAAAATTTAACACTTGTCACACAAGATGGTTTGATCAGCACAACTGGTCGATTTTTCTAGAATTTTCTACAAATATCAGTGCCAAGTGTTAAGGTACCGTGTCATGCATAATGTTAAAGGGTGTGTTTAGGGCAAGCCACCAATCACACACGTCCAAACAGGAGTCTATACAAGAACAAACCTTTCTTGCAACAGAAGAGAACACAGGTGGGAAAATTAACGTTCACCTCAGGCTGTTTTCACAATACTTGTAACTGTGATGTTATTTATGACAAAGTGCACCATATGTGCAAAATATATTTGAATATATTCAAAATTGCATTGGAATGGGCTGCACAATCATTCTTCAAATGTTCTTTATCTGTGCTTCATGGAAGAAAGTAAGTCATTAGCGCTGTCAAAATGACTGAAAAACTAAATTCAAATTTTTTACTTAAATATTATAAAAATTCAAATTATATTTGAATTTAAAATGCATAATTTCAGTTAGGGGGAAAAAAGCTTTTGGCTTCTCTTCTGAGGCCACAAGAGGGCGCATCGAGCAAAATATAATGCACGTTTCTTCAAAGTGTAATAAAATAACACGACTATCTTTGAAAAAAAGTGCATAGTGTTTAAAATAATGTTTATAAACCATATATAATTAATAAAGTTGCTTAAACAATTAGAAGAAAAAAAACAGCACCATGCATGTATGTGTAGTTTAATACAAAGGACCGAAAACCAATCACAAAGAGTAGGCTACTTTCTTCATTTAAAAACATGAGATACAGTGGGATGGGGAAAAACCGCCATAACGTCTTTAGACATGTTTTTTAAAAGTTGAACTTGCATTAATTTTACATGGCTTTCTAAACATGCCGCTCTCTGTGAGACGCGAGTGCAACGCTGATAGATGTCCCTCTAGAAAATGTGATAAATATGAGTTCTGTGTGAACGGCTTGGTTTCAGTTTTTCCACACTGATGCTCTCGTTTTCCACAATATATGAATGAACAACGTAGCAGCGCCGCATCTAGTGGGTTCAACTGGATAGGCTAACAAAATCATTCAAATGCATTCAATGACACATACATCGTCATCACATCTTGTGCCCCACTGATAAGGCTGCCTGACGCAGACCTTAAATTCAAAAGCAACGTTTTTGCATTCGAATGTGGATTTTTTTTTTTTTTTTAATTCGACGAATATTCGAAATTAAATTTTTTTTGACAGCCCTATAAGTCATACATTGGAACAACATGGTTGTGAATAGTGATAGAATTTTCACTGTCTTTATTTTTCCAATATCTACAGAACTCACAAAGTTTTCTCATTCAGAGAAAATACAATCTTTATACACTGATAAGAAAAAAAGACCTGGGAAAAGAGCAAAAAATAGGGAGAACGAGACAGATGAAGGCTGCCAGAGAAAGGGTAACCTTGTCACAATGGATGAGCAGAGGGGAGGTAACCTTGACAACAGCAAATTGGGTGCAGGGATGAAGGCAGGAGCTGTATGCATGAGCGGCATTGATTGAATGACCTCAAACACGAGCAGAGATGAGATTATGAGGCCAGCAGGTGAAAAACACCAATACGCCAGCATATCCGTGTGTATGTGTGTGAGAGAGAATGAGCAATAGAGAAACAAGCACACACACCTCACTTATTTAGCCCATAAACACACCCGAGTCTCACCTCACAGACAGCAGATAAGCACATCAAAGCACACTGAAAGAACAAAGAGCCTGTGAGAGAGCTGTCCTCACTCTGTCCACCCAGGATCGATTGGCCAATAGACTGGTGAAGAGGATGTGCTTTTAAAACATGACACCCGAGGCCAAGCATTGAGGCTGCCTGTATGGTCATGACAGCTTTTGACTCCCTTTCAGTGCCAAGTGAAAAAGGCATTAGAGGTGGTAGACTGTACAGTGTATTTTTGTTGAAGGGATAGCGACAGAATAAAAAAAACGTCATTATTTACTCATCTTCCTGCCAATCAAAACCCCTATGGTTTTACTTTTTTAATTACTCAGGCACCACTTTTTTGTGAGACTCGAACCGATAACTTTAGTTACTAACCCAGACCTTCAACCACAACACCACATCATCTCTACCATGCTACAGCTTCATGAACATCTCTAAACAAAAAATATGAACTGTATACAATGAAGTCCTGGGTGGCATTTTCTTAAGATGGACAGGCTCTGCTCTAAGAGTCATTTAAAAAGGTTCATGTTCTCATTTAGAGAAGGTCTGCAAATACCAAATGAACCAAAAGCCAACCAAGAGCCATCAAAACAGCTATTTAACAATGATATTAAATGTATACAAGAAACAGTAACACAGCCTGCAGAGTCTCACTGCAGAGTTTCTCGCCCTCCTTCCTCCCATTTCCTGTCTTCGACTCCATGCAGGGACTCATGTGTCAGTAATTAAGCATAGCATGAAACGTGCTTCGTAAGGAAAGTAAGGGAGGGAAGAAAAGGATGTTCTAGAGAGGTTAAGGTCAAAGGGGCAGAGAGCTCAGGGCCATTTAGCCTCACAGGGAAGGGGTGGAGCAGTGTGTGCGTGTGTGTGTGTCTGTTTGTGTGTGGACATCTTGTAAATAGCGGTCAGCAGGAAAGTAAAATGGAGTGGAGGATGCTCCTAATTGCTCTTTCGGTCTCAGAAAGCGATGATTTTGCACTCCACAAACATCTCTGTCTTTGTGTAGGTGTCTTGATTGATTTTTTAATGTTTTTGAAAGAAGTCTTTGAAAGGCTGCATCTATTTGATCAAAAATTCTGTAAAAATTGCGAAAGAATATTACAATTTAAAAGAACAGTTCTTTTTGAATATATTTTCAAATGTAATTTATTCTTGTGGTGGCAAAGCTGAATTTTCAGCAGCCATTACTTTAGTCTTCAGTGTCATATGATCCTTCAGAAATCATTCTAACATGCTGATTTGGTGCTCAAGACAACATTTTGTATTATCAATTTTTGAAAACAGGTTGGCTGATTTTAAAATAATTTAGTTGAATCCAAAAAAAAAAAAATAGAGAACTTACTTAGCACTTAAATGCATTAAACTGATGACAAGTGGCAGTGAATATATTTATCATGTTCGAAACATTTCTATTTTAAATAAACGCTGTTCTTTTGAACTTTCTTAAATAATCCAAAAAAATACTAAGAAATGTTTCTTGAGCACCAAATTAAGCATCAAATTAAAATGATTGCAGAAGGATCATATGACAATGAAGACTGAAAACAGGAATAAACCATGTTTTAAATTATATTAAAATAGAAAGCAGTTCTTTTCATTTGTAATATTTCAAATTATTACTGTTTTTACTGTATTTTAGATTTTAAAAATATAATACGTAAAATATTTAAAAATCTTAAGGATTCCAAACATCTGACTGGTAATTTACATGAGCCTCACAAATTAAATCAGTAGTCTCTCCATTTCAATTTAATTTACCCATGAAATGTGCTTGCTTAAACCACCATGTAGTTGATAGGAAGATTAAACAGGACGTCGAGGAAAAGATGCAACTGCCATTAGCACGGCTCATTTGCTACCATCTGCAGATCAACTGCCTTTAGCTTGTTCATCGCAGGTGGTTAAGGCATAAGTGTGACACAGAAGAATCTCCACCACAATAACAACAATATCCAACCATGCAAAACAAAACCACAGTGTGGAACAAAGCAAGGGCATCATGAGTGAGCTTGACACCTCTTGGATATCAACACATGGTTCTGCAAATAACAGCCTAACAGCTCTGTGGCAAACCACAGAGCCATTAAACCTAAAGGTAAAAAAGAAGTCAGAACTGTATGATCGGCACTGAAAATTATGGGACACATTAGTCTAACTTCAGCCAGGAGAGCTGAGGCTGACTCCTCTGAACATACACACATTCAATATGCTCCAAGACACAGCTGATCGATCGTTTCACCTCTCTCCCTTGTGTGATTAACGGCTGGGAAACTAATTAGGTTTTACAACACAAGCCTTTAAATTAGTGCTTCCTGCTTACACACCCTTGATGATGAAGGTAATTTTTTTTTTGCTTTTATGAAGGCTTTGAATTTCTCACATGAAAACAGGGAAGAAATATAAGAGGAATGGAACCATCCTGAATAGGATAGCTAATGGGAAAAAAATAAAATAAAATAAAATAAAAATGGAAAAGATTAAAAAAGCAGAAGAAGAAAAATAAAGAAAGAAAAAATCTAAGACGACATTTTCTAAGAAAAATTCTAAGGAACCAATATACAGGAACAAACAAAACAGGAAATTATATCATCATGCAAAAAGACTCATCGTGAGTCAAGGTCAATAAATCCCTTAAAATATTAACCTTTTCATGTCAAGGTTGATAGAAACCTTGGAAAATACACTACCATTTAAAAGTTTGTGGTCAGTAAGATTTTTAAAAAGTTTTTGGCAGAAGTGCTCACTAAATCTGCATTTATTTGAATATAAAATACCGAAAAAACACAATAGAGTAAAATATTTCAAATAAATGTTTTCTATAGATCAGTTTAATATTCTGATTTGGTGCCAAGATATTTTTTTATTTTAAACAATATCGATGGGTTCAATGTTGTCCTGCTTAACTTTTTTTTGGAACACAGTTTATTTAAACTAGAAATCTTTTGTAACATTATGTCGCACTCTCTATTCTAATTCTATTCTCTAATTCTAAAAAACAATTGCCCCTTTTAGACTTGCACTCATTTAATTTACTAACTGCTTGTTTTCTTAAAAAAAAAACTAACACTAGTTTTTTCTAATCTTTTTGTATTCTATCTATTTGTTTTCTTTTTATTTATTATACAATTAACAAAAGCAAAAGGCCTCTAACACTAGCTTGCTCTATTCTTTTTCTATTCTATCTGTTTTCTTTTTATTATATAATAAAAAAAAACTTGCTACGTGTACTGCGTTCAGCTAACTGAGACTTGTTAGCTTATCTCATACTTTTGTATAGCAGTGCATATTTTGGAATACAATATTTAAGATGTGTACACTCACATTTACTTAAGCTGTAAAAAAATATTACTTTTCACTTAAAATTTTTAGTCTTTAAATTGAAACCATTCTTGAAAATAGTTTTTCAAAACCAAAAGAAACTGCCATAAATCCAGAGTATCTGTCATGAACAAGAGTATTTCTAAGCATGTGCTTTAATCTTATTTGTCATTGTTTCAGGATATTACAAAATTTTACACATCCATCACCCTGACATTGCTGGATAACATTGGATATCCCATTATTAAAAGAAATCAAAATATACAAGCCTCTTACCAAGTGTATCTTTGAGATTTTTCACCAGAGAGCCTTTCTTTAGACTGTTCTTGCGTTCGACGTAATTGGAAGGGACATAGCCCGTTCTGTTGGATGCATTTCGTACTCGCCACCACGTTTTTGAATCATCCAGGAGCCACAAGCGCTCATTTTTCCTAATGTCAAGTTCCTGGTCTTGCTGTGCTGTATAGTCCCACTTGGCAATAACAATCGCCTCCTCTGACATCTTTCATGGAGTCCCTCTGCAATAAAAATAAAAGAAGAATTTAGAATCCTCGTCTATCCCAAAACACAAAGTACAAATAAAGTGCGTACATGCCATAAAAACAGCAGATTGTCAGGAGTCAAGGTGAATAACTTTTTAATAGTCTAAAGGAGATCCTGGACTCCTGAAAACCCATGTAGATAGCCTGCTGCTCTTCTATGGACAGGCATCTCTAGACACTAAGCAGCAACCTCAGGAGAAACAGGACGGATCAAGAGCCCAGCTAGCCTTGAGGTAAAGCTGGTTTCTGAACGAACAGCTCTAAATGTGGGAGTCTCTCTCTCTCCCTCGCTCTCTCTCTCTCTCTCTCACACACACACACACACACACAAGGGCTACATTTACACACACCACACTAACAGCAGCCTTGGCCCTCAAACAGCTATTAAAGCCTCCCCTTTTCACCTCCCCATCTTAAACACAGTAAAGTATTCAGCAGATACATTGAAGGAGAAAAAAAGAGAGACATATTGCAAGAAAAGAAGAAAGTGAATAATTGTGTGTCAGAATAATAATGAATGAATTAAACAAATCCAAGTGAACTTACTGAGCAAACAACATAATAATCAGGCTGAAAAAAGATAATATCCCACAACATGGCTACAAGTAAAAGAAAGAAAACAAGAGACAAGGAAATACAGCTTTAAATACAGCATTAGTTCACCCAAAAATGAAAATCCTGTCATAATTTACTCACTCTCATGTCATTCCAACGACTTTTGTTTATCTTTGGAAAACAAATAAAGATATTTTTAATTAGCATTTTTGTCAATCCATAGAAGGTCTACATGATCCAACATATTCAAGCTTCAAAAAGCACATAAAAAGACATCATAAAAGTTATCCATGTGAATGAAGCTCAAACATGCATGCTTAATAATGCAATAGAAAAACCTCACTGGCTCTTGAGCATCAAGCATGCATATATAATGTAAGTGATTAACAAGTTTGAGAGTAAGTAAATGACAATTTTCCTTTTAGGGTCAATTATCCATTTAAAGCTGCAGTCCGTAAATTTTGCCTCTTTGTCGCCATCTCTGTTTGAAAACCGGGAATTGCAGTTACTTGCGGAATTATCTTCCTTGTGTGGGTTGTACTCTGGCACGGCTCCAGCGCGGATTAATCTAATGTTTTGAGGAGCATGTGTGGCAGTCAGTCACCGCACCGGTGTGAATCCTATACTTAGTAATCACAGATTCTAGCCTACATCTTGGAATATATGACCCAAATAAGAATTTTCACCGGATATTGTGATCTGAACATGTAATTAACAAGTCTGCCACATTTGTTCTGACCAACTGAGGAAAAAAGCATTACAATAAATCGTGCTACCAATAGTGATTTAATCTAATGATCGATTAGCTCATATCACATCAAACCGTGCAAATTATTATTATTGTTATACTTTATTCTCAGATTATTAAATGTTAACAACATCAGCATTGCGTGACTATGAGTATAGTATGTGTGTAGATTTCAAGGTCTGTACAGTCTAATCTCTAATTGTCATACCATTCGAATTTCATACCAAGAAATTCTTTTAACCCAAAAAGCAAACTATGCTCCCTTCGAACTGGTTGTCTTTAAAATACAAATCTTGTGTAATCCCAGGCTATCTGTAATCAGAAGCACATTTAAAACTGGAATATAATTTAATTTAATTCACATGTGTTTCATATAATCCTTTCTGGATTACAATCCGCCATCTAAATTATTTTTTGACATTTAATTATTGCAGCTGCTGTGAGAAAAGGCTAACGATCTGCCACCTGCAGGATCTTCACATGCGGGACAACTTCTTTATATTTACAGACGTGACGTAATGACGCAGCAGCATGCTCGAATTTCCCGCGAAAACCTACCCCTACTACTCAAATTAGAAAACATTATTATAAACTAACCGTTGTGAATCAGGCTAAAGTAAGGCGATAGTTTTGAATGCTGGCTGGTTATGTACCTGCTCAAATATTGATTTTGGATAATTTTTAACCAAAAAAAAGTTACAGACTGCAACTTTAAAGAAAAAAATCAATTATATCAAAATTATATTGGAATTTTTGTGGCCTAGTCTGTATTTGTGGCTGTTAGCCTTAAGGACTTAAAAAAGACGTATTACACAATAGATTTCATAAAGTGTTACATATCATAGTGTTACTTAAAAATCACTAAAAAGTTACTTAAATTTATCTTTGATGTAAGGATAAACTATTTTATGCTGTTAAAAATGTCTAATTAACACAAGAGCATAAAAAAAACACTTTTTCTGATCCTAGACTGATTCTTTGCAAAGAATGACAAAAAAAAAAGTAATTTGTATTTTTCTATACGATGCTGTATGCTAAAGCATTTCTCAAACATTCGTATTGTTAAATCACCAGAGACTGCATTTTATACCATATATTCACTTAGGCGTGCATTCATTGGATTCATGTTTCAGCTCAAAGTGTTTCTAACCATCGTTTGTTGAAGCTGCATGAATGGAAACACTGCATAATTACAGTTTCTATAGGATAATAAATGATGTTTTACAAAAAAAATAATGTTTTTCAACGATCAGAATGCTGTCTTGAATAAGCATGCACTTCTCTCTGATGATTATTAAGTAGCAAATCATGCTACAAGAAGCAAATAATGTTAAGTCATGGTCCATTACTTCACTAGAAGCCTATTTGCCCAAACTTCCTCTTTCAATGAAACACATAAACAAAAGACAGAAATCTGTGCTTGTTTAGCTACTTCATGTGGTCTTTAAAACAAGCGCTCATGAAACCTCCCTGTGTGTGAGAGTGTGAGTAAGAGTGTCAGTGAAAGTGAAAGAATGTGTCATTGGAATATGATGGTGCTGTGTGCTGTTTCCTGCTCCAGGGACACTCAGTATGTTGCCGTCCAATCACTCTGACAGCTGCCACACACAAACGAGTGCCAATCAGCAGGGGACAGCGAACACTTCATGATACTGTACACAAACACTGGCCACTTCATCGTTAAACAGCCCCCTGCACGCTTAATCAGTGACAGCAGGCTACATTATTCGTACTGCAAGCACAAACAGACGAAAAGCAAGTGTTTAAATGGTAGGCTGCCATCACAGGTCTTTTTAACTACTCTTAGATTCAGATACGAAATGACAGCTTAAAAAAAGCAGCAAGCTTCAGGTATGGCTATAAACTATGATGGCTATCATTCAAAACTGCTGCCAGATCTCCACGTTCCACTCTCTCTTGTCCCCAGTGGAGTAGGGAAACTTGTCAACTCACAGATAAAGCTGTCACATGTGTCAACACCGGCTGATACAATTACAGTGGCTGCCTGACGGCCAGCATTTTAAACAGCCAGGGATAAAATCTCCTCTTTAATAAACATGCAAGTCTCCTCCTAGGTCTTTCCATTCTCTGTGTGGTGTTGAAAGAGAAACACGCTGTGAGTGGAGAGAGCTCTGCTCTCTGACACTCACCTGTCAAACTAGAGTCAGTCATTAAAAAAAAAAACACTACTCCTAACACATGGGGTCTGGGTAAACATAGGAAATTTTGTGCTTTGCTTACAATGCAACATTATATCCCTGTTAGTGGTCGACCGATATATCGCTGTGATGAGTGGGGACGGGGCCGAGAGCCGTGGGAACAGAGCGAGGCCGGTGGAGTAATTGATAATGAGCGACACCTGCACCGCTCACCGGTCTCGAGTCCCACGGAGGAGCTCCGAAAGGATAAAAGGAGGAGTGACGACAGTGAAAGGGGAGAGGACCAGGCCTGGACTTTATTTTGTGTTTTGTGTGCGGCAGTCGTCCACGAGGGGCTGCTGCTTTACTTTCATTTTGTGTTTGTTTATTTGATTAAAATCTTAAATGTTCGCCGGTTCCCGCCTCCTTCTTCCCCACCTACGAACGTTGTTACATTGGTGCCGAAACCCGGGAGGAAGGAGGAACACGCTGTCAGAGAGCCCTCGCTGCTGAAGGGGATCGCGGTGCTGAGGAGATTGGGCAGCAGGAACAAGCGGAGAGACCGCCGGTGGCTGCCCGAGGCGGTGGTGCTGGAATTATGGAAGACGAGGTGGGACGGAGAGCTCGCTGCCACGCTCCTGGGTCGAGGAGGGGTGGCTGCCGTCCAAGAGGGAGCTGAGGATTCTGCCCCGTTCGCCAGGAGGCCAGAGCCTGCTGCCATCTGCCATGATTGGGGAGGAGCAGGGAACGGGGGACTCTCTGCCGGCTGCCCTCAATAGGAGGGGCCATCGCCGTCCGCCAGGAGGCGGAGGAGCGGTGGGACGTCCACCAACGATGTCCAGTACCATCGCATGGCACCGCGAGTGAGAGCCCCTCTGCCGGTTGAGGACCAAGCGGCAGTGTGTCCGGGAACCGGACCGATAATTTTTTATTTTTTTTCCCTCTCTCCCATCTCTCGTATCTTTCTCTCCTCATTCTTCCGTCTCCTTTTCTCTCGCCTCATCTGTCTATCCTTACCCCCAGGTAAAGTTAAGATTAAAATCTTAAATGTTCGGCCAAGGCCGATATATCGGCCGATACGTTTTTCTGTTTGCCCGATGTGTTCAAGACAGGACATTTATTTTGACGATGAATGAAATATATGATTCCCAATGCACACAAACTTCCCAGAATACTGAGTGCCCTGTTTGTTACAGTGTTTACTTATTTTTTAATTAGATTTTTATTAAATATTTATTTATTTGTGAAAAATGCTTTGTCTTCTAAAGTATAAGTATGTTTATTTTACACAATTATTTTTAATCCATTTTCAAATTATTTCAAATGTATTAAATATAAATTAAAATAAACAAAGTTATATCGGCTTTATATCGTCCTCCCTGCTTTCCAAGATATTGGCATTGGTTGTCAAAAAACCCATATCGGTCGACCACTAATCCCGGTTACTTAACCATGGTGCTAAGATCATACAGCCAGTTATGCAACATGATTATGGATCCCATAGTTAGAAATCGATCTCCATAACCACTAAATATAGCGCTAATGACTTACTAGGAAGGGCAGGGATAAGCACATGATTTCAAATGATATTACTACACAAGTACCATGACCATGACCATCAGTGAACACATGCTTCAGACACAGTGAATCATGACTGAAACTATTGAATAATCCCTGTCAATATTAGGAAATGCATTTGTGGGTAGATGTATGCATCATCTTTTCTTTAAGTACTTAAAGAAATAATACATTATTTTTTATAAAATCAATTAGAGATTTATTTTTCTTTTAATTATTAGAATTTAATGAAATGGAATCCAGAAAATTGATGTAAAACAGAATTTGGTGAAAAAAACACTGAATTTGAGAGGGGAAATTTTTTTTTAGGGTCTTAAAAATCTTTTAAAAGATCTTTTAATAAATTGCTGTTATATTGTGTAAGTTTCATGATTTCAATTAATTATACATGCTTTTTGATTAATAACATTTAATTTAACCATTAAAACGGAGTATAGAAAAATTTGAAATGTAATGCATATATTTAGCAAAATGCTAGAATTATTTTTTTTCTAGCTAACTAACAAACTATGGAAATTATCTGTGTCCCATTTCAGGGGCAGCATCCTTGACTTTAAAGGTTGAAGGCAACAAAGTTTGAATCAGCGAATCATTGTTAACCTAATGTTTTTTAAAAATGTTTGTACCAAAACTATTGCGGCTAAAATTATTAAACAGCAAATTATTGCCGTTCCAGTCAAATATTTTTGGTTGCTGACATATCTGTGCACCACTGTTGCATCACGCTACTATCTTCCCAATTTATCCACTAGCAAATCAAGAGATGCTATGGGAGCTTTGGTTTCACTCTCGTTTTTAGCAGATGTCCCTTAAAGTGGCAGCTGGAAGATGAAATCAACTGAGCTGAACAACTCAAGAGCACTTGAATTTCCTCTAACAAAAGGGTGTGCCAGTCCCAGAGCTTCAGAAATCAAAGAAGCTCTTCAACAAAGGACTTTGGGCATTTCATTCTCCTCTAAACACCTGTTCTCGTCTCAATACCTTTATAGTGCACAACTGCTGAACACACAATAAATCACTTTACCTTGAACTGTGAAATATATAATGTGAAAACATATGATGTTGCTAAAAAGAACATTATTTTGTGTATTTGGTGTAATGAAATGTGTTTATATGGTTGAAGGTTAAAACAAACACATTATTTTCCACATACTGTACATTATTGTTTCTCCTCTATGCCCGCCTTTCTGAAACGCGTCAATTTTTACAAAGCTCAACGGTCTGAAAAGTGAGGTGTGCTCTGATTGGCCAGCTGTCCAGTGCGTTGTGATTGGCCGAATACCTCAAGCGTGTGACGGAAATGTTACGCCCCTTACCATATTGTGATGCTGTGTCCCGGCCGGAGCGACGAGACAAAAACATTAAAACCCATTATAAACGAGGCATTTGTTGCATCCATTGGAGTCATAATTATGGATTATAATGATTTATGTCTTTTTACGCGTTGCATCATGCCGTATAAACATAAAACCATGTCTGCATTTGGGATCGGAGAAATGACAAACAACAAGCGCTACTGTCCACTGCTCAAAACTCGCATTTGAATCATCAGTGGCAAATCCTTTAAATATGAAAAACGTACTTGCAGTCTGTGAGTCAGAACAGCCGGCATTGTAGTCTACTCTACCAGGATCAGGAAACAGTCCTCCATAAAATGCGCTGCACACATCTGAATATTTGGATTGAACTGTTCTGGAACAGTGTTGTAAATACAACTTAACCACTGATTTCTAGTTGTGTCCTCTTTTGGAAGGCCAAACAAAGTAGTTTCACTTTCCCAACGAAACACACAGTGGGCTAGAGTGAGCGGCGGCGGGCGGGATTGAGAACGGCGCGGCCGGCGGGCTTGGTCGACATGTGACGACCCCGGGCTGGACTCCGCTTCGTCCACGGTGAAAGCCGATCCGGCAATCCACAGTGCAAAGTTGATGTATTTCCTCAGCGACCAGCATGGATCAGCTCCAGGCATGACGAAGTGGATATCGTCCTCTTTTGGAAGACCAAAACATTCTCAACTGATAACCTCTTGAAACTACATTCCGTGACACAAAAACAGTAATATTTATAAAATGATACTGGATTAGGGCATCCGCCATGACACTCGCTGTAGGAAGTATCGCAAGAACTTGATTACAAGAGTGATATGATTACAAACTGTGAAACATCTGTTGGAGTTCTGATATTACTCTAATATCACACTCTTTTCAGACAATCAGATTCGAGGACCAGAAAGAACTGTTGTATGTATATATATATATATATATATATGTATATATATATATATATAATATTCGCAATTGCATAAACTTGATTTTTAAAAATATTTAAAAAATATTGCATTCTTAAATGTGAGAAAATATTACAAATTTTAAACATTTTATTACTACTAATGAAGTTAACATTTGTATATTGTAATCTATAACGTTTCACCATCCAATCAATTCTGTAAATCACCGCTACCATTTATTTATTTATTTATTTATTTATTCATCCATTCATTTTTAATGATTGGATATTCTGTTTCTCTGAGAAATATGTTGCATTGCAGATATAAATGGGATGAACTCATGAGTACCTGGACAAAAACTAGACTGATTTGTTTGCTTAAAAGATTCATTCACAAAATGCCAATATTTTCCAGCAAATTAAATGCTTATTAGCTCGCAACACTGATTAACTGATTATTATATAGACTAACCCGTCAATGTGTTCATTTGTCCATTTCTGCTCTACTCAACCTCAAAGAGCTCTTCAACCGCTTCAACAGCTTCCTCCACACTGCAGATTCAAGCCAATCACTCCAGACATTTTCTTGCAGACGTGTCAGCACATTTGTTGCCTTAATATTCCAAACATATCATGCAGGGCCACCAAAACAAAGCTGAGGTGTTTAAAGTCGAGGCACAAACTGATTTCTCAGAAATAATAAAGGATTTCCTCTGGAGCTTCTGAAGCCGCCTGGAGGCAAAGCTCATAGTGAGTTGTGCCTGAGATTTCTGTGCAAAGCTCGGGTTATTAAACTAAATAAGCAATTTCTCAAACCCCGCCATATTTTTTTTGTTTCCGAAAGTTTGCTAGAGAATAGACCGAAACTTTGGATGCAGTAACAGTGTTGTATTCTTTAACAGAGTCATTGAACATGGCTAAGCTAATATATAAAAGACTGAACTGGATTTTTTCCAGCACCGCAGTGATTTTATCTTTAAAACTTGATCTTTCGACCATAAACCCGGGCTGGACTCCGCTTCGTCCACGGTGAAAGCCGATCCGGCAATCCACAGTGCAAAGTTGATGTATTTCCTCAGCGACCAGCATGGATCAGCTCCAGGCATGACGAAGTGGATATCGTCCTCTTTTGGAAGACCAAACAAAGTAGTTTCGCTTTCACAACGTATTTCACAAGTTATGCCTTCTTTCTTTGCGTGAACATTTGGGCGGTGTTATGTAAATCTTCCCACATCGTGTTAGAATTAGCTGTTTTAGGTAGGCGTGGTTGACTCTTAACTTTTATAAAGAATATATCTTTGGATTTGAGACTTTAGTCTTTGCAATTTTACATATCTTCTTTATGCACCAAGAGCTTGTAACACTCCAATAAGAAAGGAAAATTTGAAATCGCATCATATGACCCCTTTAAGCTACAGGAGATGAAAAGAGTTTCACTATCCTTGTCCATTTAGTTAGTAAAATCCTATGTGCACTGTGGAGTGTGTATTGAATAGCAATAAAAATACAAATTTTGCTTTAGAAGAGAGAGAGAGAGGAATAGATATTAAATACACAGAAATATGTTTTTGGCAGTAATGCTCTCAGATCTCATCTACATCTGCAAGACTCACACAAACACAAGCCTGACATCTAATAACACAGTAATCTAGCTCTTACTTTGCTACAATGTAAAATAGTGAGTGTACAGCTTGTATAACAGTGTAAATTTGCTGTCTCCTCAAAATAACTCAACACACAGCCATTAATGTCTAAACCACTGGCCACAAAAGTGAGTACACCCCCAAGTGAAAATGTCCAAATTGGGCCCAATTAGCCATTTTCTCTCCCCAGTGTCATGTGACTCATTAGTGTTACAAGGTCTCAGGTGTGAATGGGGAGTAGGTGTGTTAAATTTGGTGTTATCGCTCTCACTCTCTCACACTGGTCACTGGAAGTTCAACATGGCACCTCATGGCAAAGAACTGTCTGAGGATCTGAAAAAAAATATTGTTGCTCTACATAAAGATGGTGTAGGCTATAAAAAGATTGCCAAGACCCTGAAACTGAGCTGCAGCACGTTAGTCAAGACCATACAGCGGTTTTACAGGACAGGTTCCACTCAGAACAGACCACGCCATGGTCGACCAAAGAAGTTGAGTGCACGTGCTCAGCGTCATATCCAGAGGTTGTGTTTGGGAAATAGACGTATGAGTGCTGCCAGCATTGCTGCAGAGGTTGAAGGGGTGGGGGGTCAGCCTGTCAGTGCTCAGACCATACGCAGCACACTGCATCAAATTGGTCTGCATGGCTGTCGTCCCAGAAGGAAGCCTCTTCTAAAGATGATGCACAAGAAAGCCCACAAACCGTTTGCTGAAGACAAGCAGACTAAGGACATGGATTACTGGAACCATGTCCTGTGG
>NW_015505884.1:435467-438282 GCF_001515645.1 Sinocyclocheilus grahami | reverse complement strand
CCATTAATGTCTAAACCACTGGCCACAAAAGTGAGTACACCTCTAAGTGAAAATGTCCAAATTGGGCCCAATTAGCCATTTTTTCTCCCCGGTGTCATGTGACTCATTGGTGTTACAAGGTCTCAGGTGTGAATGGGGAGTAGGTGTGTTAAATTTGGTGTTATCGCTCTCACTCTCTCATACTTGTCACTGGAAGTTCAACATGGCACCTCATGGCAAAGAACTGTCTGAGGATCTGAAAAAAAATATTGTTGCTCTACATAAAGATGGTGTAGGCTATAAAAAGATTGCCAAGACCCTGAAACTGAGCTGCAGCACGTTAGTCAAGACCATACAGCGGTTTTACAGGACAGGTTCCACTCAGAACAGACCACGCCATGGTCGACCAAAGAAGTTGAGTGCACGTGCTCAGCGTCATATCCAGAGGTTGTGTTTGGGAAATAGACGTATGAGTGCTGCCAGCATTGCTGCAGAGGTTGAAGGGGTGGGGGGTCAGCCTGTCAGTGCTCAGACCATACGCCGCACACTGCATCAAATTGGTCTGCATGGCTGTCGTCCCAGAAGGAAGACTCTTCTAAAGATGATGCACAAGAAAGCCCGCAAACAGTTTGCTGAAGACAAGCAGACTAAGGACATGGATTACTGGAACCATGTCCTGTGGTCTGATGAGACCAAGATAAACTTATTTGGTTCAGATGGTGTCAAGCGTGTGTGGCGGCAAACAGGTGAGGAGTAGGGGTGCTCCGATTGATCGGTTACGATCACTATCGGCCGATAATCACGGTGGCATGATTGATCGGCGGTCTCTAAAAAGGCCGATCTCAAAAAAACGATCTCATGCTGATGACGCTGTCGTGAGAGGTTTGGCACGACATGCAAGGGCACCATCAGTCTCTGTCCGGCACAGGTGAAATAATAATAATGCTGAAGGTGAGGTATTCACCTTCATATTTCTTCATTAAATAACTTATAAAGTAATTTGAAAACCTTGTGTGAGACGTAATTTCACAAGCAGCGTGAGTGAATCACCGCACATGCTCTCTCTTTCTTTCTCAAAATACGCGAATGGCTTCAAAGTTTATAAATTGCATTACTTTTTAATTCTTGCCAGTGTTTAACCATTCAGTGCGCAGCGCACACACATAATGCCAGGTTCACATTACTCTGTTTGCAGTGAGTATGTGGTGCGTATTTTTTCCACGCTCCTGTTAACGGATTAATAAAGCGTGCACACTGCACACAGTTGCGGTCCGGCGGTGCATTCAGGAGCAGTGCTTCTGCAGCAGTGCAGAGATTGTTTCTGCACCTAGTCTATGTTTGCTGCGCTGCAAGCACCAAATTAAAGTAACAGCGCATTGTTTGCAGTAAATATGAACATGGATTGACACGAAAATTTAGTAATTACACCATAAATGCATATTATTAATGTCTACTGTATTTCACAGTTAACACACATGGCTTTTCGGCTAGGTCTAAAGGGAAAGAGCACTTTTATATAAACAAGGCAATAATAGATGGCACTCGTGGAGGTAGGAAAAAAAGATCTTTACGAACCGCAGGACTGCTTGTAATAAAGATTTCAATACAAAAGGAAAGGCAGCAGAGCTGACTATTTCTGTCAATGGTAAGTTTGTGATCATGTAAGAAAAGTAGTTGTTTTGCCACTTGCTTGAGCAACTTAATATATAAATCTATAAGTAAATGCTTAAGTAAAACGCATTGAATAATGTGTTGCTAATATTTATTGTGTTTAAACAGGTCTGTGAAAGATTGTATTACTGTGGGCTACCATGTAAAAAAAAGAATTGCAATGCTGAAAAAGTGACAATGTTTGGATTTGAAATCAAAATAATGGATAAATGTTGTGTTTGTGGTAAACAGCCATGGGTCAGTATTGGACTACTGTGTGAAAGCACAGTTCATGCTGCTTCCCCCCTCACAAGAGTCACCTAAGAGTGGAATTCCCCCCATTTTCAAAAATGAAATTCAGGCCCTGAATAAATGTCTAAAAATCCTGATTGGAGTATCAATATAAATAGTTATAAATGATAAAAAGAAGGCTTTAAAAATCAAGAAATCACTTAAATAGAACCTGTCTGACAAAGTGAAGCATGCTTAAAGAGCAACACATCATGTCGCGATCTAAAGAAATTCAAGAACAGATGAGAATCAAAACAGTTGACGTATCAGTCTGGAAAGGATTATAAAGTCATTTCTAAGGCTTTGGGACTCCAGCGAACCACGGTTAGAGCCATTATCCACAAATTAAGAAAATTTGGAACAATGGTGAACCTTCCCAGGAGTGGCCAGCCTACTAAAATTACTCCAAGAGCACAATGACGACTCATCCAAGAGGTCATAAAAGAACCCAGAACAACATCTAAAGAACTGCAGCCCTCACTTGCCTCAATTAAGGTCAGTGTTCATGATTCAACAATAAGAAAGAGACTGGGTAAAAACGGCATCCATGGGAGAGTTCAAAGGCAAAAGCCACTGTTGACCAAAAAGAACACAAAGGCTCGTCTCTCATTTGCCAAAAAATATCTTGATTATCCCCAAGACTTTTGGGCAAATATTCTGTGGACTGATGAGACAAAAGTTGAACTTTTTGGAAGGTGTGTGTCCCGTTACATCTGGCGTAAAACCAACACAGCATTTCATAAAAAGAACATCATACCAACAGTCAAACATGGCGGTGGTAGGGTGATGGTCTGGGGCTGCTTTGCAGCTTCAGGACCTGGAAAACTTGCCATAATTGACGGAACCATGAATTCTGCACTCTATCAGAAAATCCTGAAGGAGAATGTCCAGCCAT
>NW_015505884.1:418406-434075 GCF_001515645.1 Sinocyclocheilus grahami | reverse complement strand
TATTATTATTAATTTATAATTAATATTTGGCATAAATGTTGCATTGTGGGTTGTGTAGGAGCTGAAGGATAGTGACTAGGCCAGCGCGAAAGAAATAAATAGGAAGAGAAGGGGGTCTGTTGCAGATTTTTGGCAGTAGTGCCTAATTCTCACTGCAGCCAGTTAACTGTGTGTTTATGTGTGTTTGACCCCTTTACTCATGTGTGTATTTGTGTCTGTTAATGACTGTAACTTGTGTATCTGGATTTTTTTCAGGGCTCAGGCGGTCAAGTTGAACCATGTGACTGTGCACTCTTGTAACCCAGTTTCTGGGAAAGCCTTGACCCTGAAGGGAAGAAGGGATCAAGAGAGAGAAAAACAGACAAAGGAGGGGGAGAGTGAGGCCACATGAGCCAGCTGTGACACACAGGAAGTCAGAAAAGTGACCTTAAAGTTATAGTTCACCCAAGAATGAAAATTCGGTCACACTTTACTCACCCTTATTGTTGACAACCCGTATGACTTCCTTTTGTTCCATGAAAAATTAAAGATGAAGTTCTAGGTAAGATGCTTACTCTTTTTGAGAGTGAACAGGTACTTAGTGCTGTTAAGCTCTTAAAACAAAAAAAGCTAGATAAAATACTATAAAAGTAGTTTATAAGACTATATATCTAGAAGATACATTTTAAAACCAATACTTTTGTGCAAAAAAGTCTGAACTTTAAAAAAAAAAATTGTTCAATGAAAAGCTTCCTCTGCTGTACCTCTTAAAATATCATTTTGGCATTTGTGAAGATTTTCAGCAAATAGTGACTTCAATTTTGTATGGAATATAGTGCACAAGTCATATAGGGCACTTTTACACTTTTTTTGTATTTTATTTTATCTTATTTATTTGATCAAAATGTGCACTATGAAATATATTTAACTGCATATAGAAACGTTTTATGCAACATTTAATTATTTTTTTTCATCAAATTGGTCCTGATCTATCACGCAGGTGCAGACAACAGCCTCACGGCACTGTTATGCTAACAGGAAACTAAAAAGCTAACAAATTTGATTGACACCCCAATACCATCCAGAACGCTGAGAGGAGGAAGGAAGAGAGCCCTTTAAATCTGTCACAATCTCAGCAACTGCACCAGAGGGAAAAGAACCGATGTAGAACCGAGACCACACTGTATTTGGCATTCAGGTCACAAACAGCTGTCAAGAATCAATTTTCTGTTTGTCTGCTGCCTCTAATGCTTCGCTGCATTCATAGTTGGATATGGAATATTGCTAACTGATATGAAGGCATTCCATTGCTTGAAGCTCAGACGACACATAAGGAAGCCAAATTACTGATTACTTTCATTTATTCCAAACTCCAATTTCTTCTTTTTTTTAGAGAAATGTAATTACAGTAATCAAAAAAACATGCCTAATAATGGAAATCATCAAACTTGTACAATTTAACAATTTATTAAAAATGTAACAAAAATAGAAATTGTAGTGCCCGATGGAAGGGGGTGGGGGTGGGTGGGGGGGTAGTATTCCTTCCTGGATCCTGTGTGTTCTGTTTTAATTTTTCTGAATTCACAGATACAATGCACAAAGAGATCTGAGACTAAACATATCTCAGCACATTGAACTCCACAAACTATCCGTTTGTTTTTGCGTCAATGATGAGTTGAAAAACAGGTTTTTCATTCACTATAAAAAGATCTGTTGTAAACACTACATACAAAAGCATAAAGCCTGGACTCATTTTACAGATAGTGGCACAATATTTTTTACTCTGTACTTGATTTGCATCTTTTGCTTCCATTAAACAGTAATTGTGATGTTATATTGTGATGTCATGCACTGGTATCTTGTTAGCGGAAGAATGGAAAAATGAAATGCTTTGTGACGATACTCTACAACAACACTGTTTACTTGCTTTGGTGAGAAGTGAACATTCTTTCTTTTCCTATTTCCTATCGGCTCCTTAGAGGATGTACGGCATTAATCACAGCTCTGAATTTGAGAGAAGTTGTTGATAGTGTGAGAGGAACCAGGAGGTACAGCAGGGACATGCAAGGAAGTGGAAGAAAAACATAACGGTAAAGTAAAAAGGACAGTGGAGACGTTAAGTGTTCTTGACATCAGGGCCTGGTTTACCTCTCTTTCTATTCCAGTCACAAGCTTCCACAGCTTTGAAGTGACGCTCCTCAGGAGTGTCTTGTTAAAATAGACACTCCCTTCAAGTTCAACATTTCAGACCAACCAGTGAGCACCTTGCCTTTTCTCTTGCTCACTCTCTCTCTGATAACTACAGTGGAAAAGTCCCACCAAATGGAGTTTGTAAAACTTAATTTGTATCTGCCACTGAATGCTTTTAATCCAAAACTACTAAATCCAATGACATTCCAATGAATCAACCTTGGGTGGCATGCCTCATTTGGGGGCAAAACAAAGAATGGGGATGTTAGTTAAATCTACATTTCCTGCAAACATTTGTCAAAGAATCTTTTGATCAAGTCTTTTTTTTCCTGCAAAAAACCTCCCCATTTTGAAAACATGTCACTGCTTTTCTGCGTTTATAGTGGCAATAGCATGAGATATAGTCGTGACCAAACTTAATAAACGGTGACCATCAGAATGCTTGCTCAGTTCGGCATGTGAATCAGTGTTCTTCACAACAAAGAGAGAAATGCTTTGGAAGAATTACAAATGTGAAAAAAAATATATCAAGCTAATGCAATTAAAAAACTTTTCCTTCTGTAGTTGGATTAAATTCATGTTCAACAGGTAAAAGTGGAAAAACAATAAATGATAATTCTGCTTTCATTTGTGTAAAAACACAATGTTTAAACACTTTTTTTTGGAGTACCTTAGATTTTTGTTTGTTTTTAGCACACTGTCCACGAGGCTGTCAGCGTCAATATCTCTAAGCAGATTTGTCAGCGGCCAAAATTTAATTATCAATAATGAGACTTGTTTGGGTCATCTGTTTTGACTGTTGTTTGATTAAAGGATTCAATGACTCAATAAAACATACACACCTGCTGATGTAACAATGCAAAAATGCAGAAATTGACTGAATCTGTGAATGAATCTTTTTGTGTACTGATTCAAAATATTCAAATCACTGGGATGAATGAGTCAAAACACCAACCTGCTATTATTAAAACAATACAAAATATCACAATTTTGCACAGTGTGATTAAAAATGAAAGATTTGAATGATTTTAGGCACTTGTTCTGTGTTTATGTCAGCTTTGTCAACAAAATGTGTTCCTGCATCGTATACGTTCAAGATCATATACTGCATATGACTGAAACCCAGAGTGGGACAAAAGCAGACCAACAGCCCCAGGGCAGAATATGTTGCCTTCTAACTGCTGGTCACCAGCGCTCTCTAGTAAAAAGCAATCATTTCTGAACACAAACAGACTGAGCGTGAATGTGTACCTAAGAGTATCTGCATGAGCAAAGACTAAGTGTGCGAGTCAGAGATGATGTGACTGTCATCAGCTCTCAGAAGGATGACTAAGAATAATAAGTTTTAGGGTCTGTCAGAGGGCGCATGCAACACACAGCCATCCATTTCAGCTAATGCCACCTTCCTACAACACATTTTTACCATAAACAATGAAAGACAGCTAGATATTCAAACAAACTGTGGGCTGACATTTAGAGCAGTACCTAATTTTTAATTCATCAATCTTTACCCAACCAGTCCATAGAGGCCAATGAGGAGATGATGTTTAAAGCAATAAATCACTAAAATAATTAGACAGGTGCAGATGCTTGTGGTCCTATCTTGGAGTGGTATTTTCAATAATTGTTTAGCATTTTTCTTAAGCTGAGAGCTTGTACCGTTACATGAGAGCGGAAACTAGGCTGTGCTAATGCATTTTATTTGCATCCAAAAACCAAGTTCAAGCCCTGGAGCTTTTAAATAATCCAAACAGATACTGAAAGCACATTTTTAAGCACTTTTCTTAGGCATTACAGGCAAAACCTAAAATGTTTTTGTTTGTGTGCGTGTGTGGTGAGAACTAATGGGAAATGTTTTTTACTTTTAACATAACATTAACATTTAATGAAAAGTACCTAGTTTCAAATGTATAGATGCAAACAAATGTCTCTACCCTGAAAAAAATATATAATATATAACTGATAGTAAATTCTAAATGACCAAAAACGCTCCAATCGATTGGCCGGAGATCGGTATCGGCCGATAATCACATTTTATGACTCGATCGGTACTCACTACACTTGGCCGATCTCACGAACCGATCGCAATTTGATGACGTCAACGCGTGATGATGTACATGATGCATGGGGACATAAATGATTGCCGCAGTCATGTCATCGCCGGTGTGGAAATGCTATGACGTTTCGAGAAACAATGGAAAATTTGCTATTTGTCGTGTATGTTTTGCATGATGATATGATGGTTCATTTTTAACAGCAGATTCAGTGACGTTAGAGCTGATCTGCGCCTCACTGCACACGTCTGCGGCGGGAACCGGAGCTGATCGCGGCCGCTCTAATGCTTGTGTTTATACCGGCCAGCAGCGGCACGTTTCTGAAGCGGCTCTCCGCGTTGCTTGGCTAAAAATAGTCTTTTGTGAGTTGTCAACAGCGTGGAGGACAGAACAAAACCTCGTTGGAGTTAACGGTAACATAATAGCTACGCTGATCGTGGGCTGCTTTTAAACGCACATTTATTTATAAATCAAAATATATTCTTTGGCCATATTAGCTCAATAGCATTAACACAGGCTTTACTCCTTTCAGACTTAACGGATTATCCGCAGCGCCCGTGGATATAGGAAAAGCAAAATATGTTTGCTGCGTAAATCAGATGGACTTACTGAAAATACAAATGAATTCTCTGCCAACAGGAGGTGCTTTAAAGCGGGAGAAACAGGTTTCCCCAGTAACGGCTGTACACAAAGCGGCACAGAGCTCACAAACGCTGCTTTATCAGGCATATAACATGCAAGATGAAATTTAAATGACATCGAACATTTTCTAAAGATAGTCTTCCTTCAGAAATAGGAAAATCGGTCAGTTTTAATATTGTGGCGAGTGCCACAAATAAATAAATGTATGGGAAACACATCCCACAGCACAACCACCGGAGCCCAACTTCAGTCTACTCATCACCTTAACTTTAACTGCATTTGTAGCCGGCGCTATAGCCAGACTGATAAACAAACACAGACTGGAAGTTAACTTCGGGCCAGGTGCGTGTGCCCGATGAAACCGTCTATATAAATCTTGAAGCATCAGAATCGGCATCGATATCGGCCGATCACCATTACAAGAAATCGGTACTCAGTATCGGCTGCAAAAATCCTGATCGGAGCATCCCTACCAAAAACACAATATTTTGCCTTTTCCCACTTGTGTGCAGTCCTGTTACTGCATGATAGCCCTGTCACCCAGATGGTGTAAGAAAAATTACAAGACAACATTTATATATTTTTATATTATATAAATATATATTTTTTTACAATTATTATTTTATGATATTTATCATTTTTTTTACTTATGATATTTATCAATACTTTCAATGTATCAGTATTTTTCAGTAACTTGACACTAATTTAGCTAGCCTGATTAATTTATGCTAAATACTCATTCTGTCATAGTTTTATTATTATTATTACAAATGTAGCCTATTTAATTAATGTTATATATATATATATATATATATATTCATTCATGGGAAGTTCCACCAAACAACATTAAACATATTGATTGTCTGCTCAATGTCCTTATGGATCCCACACTCACATCATTTTAGTGAAGTGCTTATGTGCCACACACATACAGATGACAAAACATGGTTTGCAGGCTTCCTCCCACTCTTCTGTTTCCTGTGTGATCAGAAAAGACACGCAGTTTCATTATTAAGAAAGCTAATAACTGACTAATGGAAAAGAACAAATCATGCCGGAACTAAGAGGGGCAGTTGAGCACAGATTTAAGCATGTTTGTTCTCCAGCTGAAATGGATCTTTTTACTCACATTGGCACACAACAGGTTATTACATTATGTTCTTAACGGTAATGAGAAACTAGCCAAGAAACCCACTGGAAAATAAACCATTTAGAACAGGGAAAAAATAAACAGCTGGCCTGAGATCACACAGCAAAGACTTAATGTGCAGCATACACATGTAAACGTTTAAAAAACCCATACAGCATGAGTCACGCAATGATAAGTGACCCATGAACAAAATGGAACAAATGGATGAAAAGATGTATTATGTGCAAAAATACTGCTAATTTACATCTAGTGAATTCTTAATGTGAACTACTGAAGACATCAGCTGCCTAAAATAAGATACAGCGAGGAAGAGAAGAATGATTCACGACTGGGTAAGAATTCTTCTCACTCTAGTCTGGTCTAACACTTCACAAGTAGGTAAAAATAGAGTGATGCCGCCTGTGGTGGAAATAGAGGTAAAAAAAAGGCCATCGAGAAGCTTCCGCTGACATTCTGGAACGCTTCCAGTCACTGTGATCAGCACATTACTCATCCATCAAGGTTCCTGCCCATCACTGCCAGCTTCATTTACACATCTTCATTCTCTCTAGGAATCAAGACTCTAGCAAGTGTTCAGGCATTTGATTCTGTTACTACAGATCATAACAGTGATTGCAAACTTGTTCAGAAGTCTTGGTTTTGGAAGCATTTTTCTCATTCATATTTTTTCTTTTAATTTAAAAAAAGACAAAAGGTACAGGACTGTGTACGCAGCATCTTTTATGAGACAACTTTCCTCAATCCTGAAGCGGTAAATACATACGAATCAGAGAAATCATTATTACTGTAAAAACAACAACTGCAGCAAAAGAACTACCACTACCAAATCACATACATTTCTCTATAGAGAAAATATTTTTAATTTATTATTTTTTTTAACTTTTGCACTCTTTTACTTTTAACTATATATTTACTGTAGAAGGAGGAAGACAGCAGATACAGCAAGAATAAAGAAGCCACTCATGTTTGGGAGTTATCAAGTATAACTATTTTTTTTACTATTATTATTATATATTTTTTTTTTTATATATCTCTTCTATAAACAACCAAACAAAGTATCTCAGTGATTGTATCCTCAATTATCTACACAAAAGGGGGCTCAATTAAATTAAAATGGTCAGAGAGTGTTTGGTTAGGGACTGCTATGTCTAATGAGGCTTTTTAATTATGAGGGTTTTTAATTATGTTATTTTAGACAGTTACGATTGTAAACCTGCTGCAGTTAGATGTTATATCTGCTGTAGTAATAAATAAATAAAATATAGTCTTTATATTATACTAGTCTTTCCTAGTATGAAATGCAGAGATATTCCACTGACAATGGGGAACTTGATTCCTTTGAAAAGAGGCCATGTGAGAGAAATTGAGCCAGGATAGAAAAAGATGGAAAGAAAACACAATGCCCATAGAGAAAGTGTTAAATGAAACTGATGCTTGTAGACTCACAATTTATTTCACACATTCCTCAAAAACACAGATCAGGCCTCTACATTATCAAACTTTATCAAGAGAGGATAAGCTATAAATTGTGTAGCTGGAAATTAGGTCCATGCCCATTTCACTGAAAGCAGCGAAGGTTATCTTACTTAATTAAGTAATTTAAAGAGTTAGCAGCCTGCCAACACTTTACACCCAAGAGGGAGTGGGAAAAGAGTGAGAGAAAGGCAGTCAAGTAGAAAAGTTGCAATTTTGTTTGACAAGCTGTTTTATGGTCAGACAGGAACTCTTTTTCAACCCCTTTGATCATATCCAAAAGATAAGTCATATTCTGAGCCACCTCTGGCTGAGTGATCACACACAAACACATTTCTAGATCGCCAACATCCAGCTCGGTGCAAGAAAGGGTAAAAACAGGTTAATCAAGCTGGTGACATCTCTAAAATGCGACAGAAGGAATGAAAATGCATCTTTAGATCATAAAAATATGTGTCGGTTTTGACGATTAATCGGCACCGATAGTTGATTGCTGGAACTATCGGTTATCGGCAAAAATCCATGCCGATAGTTTTCCGGGTAGCGTCCGTTGCTGGACCGGCTGAGAAGGGTCTGCTGTCATTATACAGTGCGAGAGCGGCCTCTAGTGGTTGAAATCACTGACAGCACCTGCTATTTGTTTAAACGCGTGATACTGCACGCTGAACAGAGTGGGAAACTTCCGACGCGGATATACATGCAGCCGACAGAAAATCCTGCCGCGCCACAGAGCACCATTCACATAGTTTTCCTTTAAATTACATTATATTGGTCCCGAATCGTTGTTAATGTACATAATGAATTGTGTATTGTGCATCTTCAGCAAAACGTTTGTCTTTCTGTGGCTCTAATAAAGTCTGTGTGCTTCATTTATAGAGCTATAATATAGGTAGCGCTTTCATTTTCCGTGTGCTCCGTTTTTTAAACACCGAACTTCAAACTCATCTATGCCAAATTGTTCATTCTTGAAGTAAACTTGTGTCTGTTTGGTGATTAAATAAACTGTTTTAGACCGCTGCTCGAGTTGAACGCAACGCGTCCGGAGTGTGTGTGATACCGGTGAGTTCTCCTAGACTCAGCGCTGCGCTTTTATTTTGATTAGATAATCATCAAGTGTTCAAGAATAGAGGCATTTAAAGTGTGAGAGTATAAATACAATATCCATATGTATCAACCCTCTACATTGCGAGTAAATCACTCGCATATGCGACTAAATCTTCACTCTTGGCGACTAAATTATGTCTAATATTAGCCAATTGCTAATAAATTCTCAGATTTTACTCGCCAGTGTGAGTTGGAGGCTAAGTATAAGTTTAGCTCAGATATATTTTCACTCGCCGAACACTCTGACTGAGCGCTTCAGAGTTTCTCTCTCCGTCAAGCGATCTGTGCTGTTTTTCAGTTCATCTGAATGGATGTGCAACGCACCTGTATTTAACGTACCGTAAACTCTAGTGTGAAGCGCATAACTCGCCGTCGCTTTGTTTCACACACACACGCAGAGAGAGAGAGAGACTGACTGATGTTAAGAGTGTACGTTCAGATATTTATAAAACGGTGCCATTTTACAAACAAATATATATATGTAATATATAATATAATATATCAGTCTGGTGAGTAAACAAAAAAATGTACTAGCCAATGGCGATTCAATTGCCAAGGTGTTCGTAGAGGGCTGTGTATATAATTGTAATGCTATAGCCTTTATGTATATATTTAAAGATGTGCATCTTTAAGCATGACAGTTGAAATTAAGTGGCAACACTTTAAAATAAGAGTCCATTTGTAGCATTAAGATTAATGAAAGCTGTGTAAGTATTGTTCCTTGTTAGAGGGTGTTAATTTCAACATTTACTATTACTATTATTATTTTTACTACTACTAGTAGTATGGTTCAGTACTGTTTTTGTTAATAAAGCACTATTTTAGTTTTTGTTCAGTATCAATTTTAAAACAATCGGTTAATTAATCGGTATCGGCCAGTGTGGTCCAACCTAGCTATCGGTCTCAGCAAAATCCACTATCAGTCGACCTCTAGTTAAGATAACTCTTGATGTAACCCAAACACTATAGGCTACATCTAAATTTGCACAAATGTAGTCAACATGCAAAAATGTGCAACATTGTAACAATTTAACATTGCCTGCCCTGCACTAATGCAGAATAATTCATTTATATTTTTCATCATTAAGCCCAAAATCTGATAAAAAGCATTAAGCTAAAAAAATTAGATGTCATGTAAACTGTACAGAAAAAAGAGTTTAATTCATTACAGCACACACATTTAGTCCAATGAGGGTACAATTTGTTCACGTGACTTCTATTACATTTATCATTGTTATGTACTAAAAATAATGATTGGTATAATGAATTTTTATTGCATTGTACTGAATTTGGTCCATTAAGAATGCCTTAACTGTGAAAGAAAACAGAACTGACTAACTAACTAAAATAAATCTACATTGTAAATTTCCTGAACAAATAGAATGACGAGATAACCAATAACGTAATGAAAAACGGCTCTCTCTGTAATTGTTCTGACCTCAAACATCTCTCTGCAGTAGTCTTGTCTTCCTTCTACAACAGCTTATAATGAAATATGAGGAACGGTAAATGTAATCACCATGAGATTAAATAAAACCACAGGAGAATGTCTTGTCTATTAAACTGGACACATCATCTTAGTTCCCATTAAAAGGAAAACGGACAGCTATGACAACAGTAGCCATATTTTACTCACAAACACCGTTCTATTAATGTCTATACTAATTATTAATCAATTTATTCAGCTCACACTGCACGTAAACATGCTGGATAGACTGTTGTTCCTGTAAACCGATGCACCACACACCATTTGAACTTATGGGAAACAAACCCAAATGACAAAACAGACAACTTCTGTTTAACAATCAGAATAGTACAGCATATAAACTGCCATTTAGTTAATGAAGACACCAAAATGTGACAGGCTTGCTCTTAGAAACAGGACTTTCAAGATTCAAGAGCTGGTTCAAGAGTCAATGACAAATAAGTGTGTCAATGACAAAGAGAAAGGAAAAATCTACCTGTTCTAAGAAAATTTTATTTTGTAGTCATGATGGCTTCATATAAGAGGAGTTCCATCTCAAACAAGCTTGACATGCTTTAAACATGGGAAATCGCTGCATCTGCACTTGCCTCTTAACAGAGAAGATATAAGAGCCTATCTACAACTATACACAATGGATAAATCAAGCATTCTGGCCATGATTCTGACAACTACATGCATGTCTCTAGCTGAGATTTAAAATCTCACATAAATCCTATAATTTGTAGAGAATATCACCACTTCCTCACATCAAAGACATGTGGTGGTTTGGTTAACCAACAGCAAGTTATTTTTTAAGCAGCAGCTTGAGGTACCACAACAGTTATGATTGTTTTTAGAATGTTATAATGTAAGTATCAAATTATGATACATCAGGCTATTGAGAAACATTTATTTGTACATCTCTCAATCACTGTACTGCATTGCTATATGTTTTGCCCCCCACAATAAAAATTAACCATTTAAATATCATCTTACTTAGACATTTAGAGAGATATCATGTCAAAACTGATATTTAAAAAAAAAACTGATGAATTTTGTGTAAGTAGTCTCCTACTGTTATAAAGATCTCATTGACTTTACAAGCTATCAGAATTATAAAGATAAAAATATCATCATTATAAATATGCACCAAGTTGTATATTTTTGCTCAGGTTGGGCCTCATTAATTTGTGATGTTCTTCCCCCCTCCTTGAATATGAACCCAGAAAATTCCTTTAAGCCCCTGTCACATTAGATAATGTTGCTACAGGGCAGGATTAATCACATGGGCAATGCGCAACGTCCTCACTATGCAGGGTTGCATAAATATTTTCAAATTGTGGAAAATGTGGCACAGTGGCCAAAGACCTTGACTATCTGTTTAAAGGGGTCATATGATGCTATTTTAAAGATCATTATTTTGTGTATTTGGTGTAACAGAATACGTTGACATGCTTTAATGTTCAAAAAACACATTATTTTTCAAATACTGTACATTATTGTAGGTCCTCTATGCCCCGCCTCTCTCAAACGCGTCGTTTTAAACATTGCCCCCTCCTTTGACAAGCGCAGTCTGCTCTGATTGGCCAGCTGACCCAGAGCATTGTGATTGACCGAACACCACAAGCACGCGTCGGAAATGTACCGCCCTTACCATAATCGCGAGCTTCAGCTTTCAAAGTAAATATCAAGACAGTTAATAATGTCGTTAGTTTTACCATCAGTTCAAGCCCGAAAAAGGGCAACAGAGTCGCGTGACAGACACAGTGATGATGCAGTACACAAGCCGCGGTTAAGACAGCTGACGTGCTATGATTTCTGACAGGCAGTTCACTCTCCTGTGATGTGACCCTGTTTCCCTCACACACACACACACAACGCACAGCGTCTCCCTGACATGGCTGCATCAACACTGCTGCTGTTCCTGAAACCATGCCTTCTTTCTTTGCGTGCACATTTGGGCGGCATTATGCTAATATTTCCACATAGTAACGTAGACAAGTGGGGGCGTGTTAGAACGAGCCATTTTAGGTAGGTGTGGCTGACTCTTAACTTTTATAAAGAATATATCTTTGGATTTGAGACTTTAGTCTTTGCAACTTTACAGATCTTCTTTATGCACCAAGAGCTTGTAACACTCCAACACTCCATACAATGCACTGTCAGTCATGTTGGAACATAGGAGGATCATGCACATTACATGAAGTCAAAACTCACAGACATTGTATAATCTGCCACATTAAGCAGTCCTCGATTTTGCATGACCTGAGATGACTGTTCGAAATCAGAAAAGAGCATCAACAATCCTTTCCTTCTTTGTTTCCTTAATGCTGTCTTTCTATTCCAATTATTTTGAGCAGCACAAAAAGTGTCCAAAGTTAGGTACCTTTCTCTAGGTCTTTACTGAGATCACTGCTCAGCAGGGGCTTATTCTGGAGATCCAGAGTTTTAATAATGCCCTGTCAGAAACACAGAGTCGCAACTCATGTAATTTGTCCTCCTCACGGTAACTTTTAACAGAGCCTATTTTTGGAGGGCTTCATACTTTTTCCTGGCACCAATAACAAGCTGTGCACTGATGAAATATTGAAATGCTACATTTTCCCAGACTGTTAATAAAATATGCATCATCCATGCTCAGCTGCAAATTGCTCTGTTCCTGCGCTGCATGGGGGAATGGATAAGACGGTAAAGAAAAATTCCTTAATGACGACAAAATGTACAGTTTACAATGTACACTAAACGCTTTAAATCATTCATTTTCTACCGCACTGTGTAATTTAATTCCAGGCCAATTTTTTTTTTTCAGAGCAAAGGCAATTAATGCCTTTCATGATCAGCAATTAAACTCCCAATGGGGCAAGATTCCAGAGTTCAACCCTGGAGGGAGATGTTATTTTTGGCAGAGCTGACCCCAACAGATACAAGAAACAGCTATAAGCACATCAGGGGAGCATAATCATTTTCACACACTCCTTTGACCAAAGGGGATTCTGACAGTGAAGACTTCAGTATTTACATTGGTGGATATGGGTCTGAGACCCAGTTCAGCTAAATCAAATAAAGCATCTAAATTATCGACAAGATAAAAAGTTTGCTGAAAAACTTGTTGCACACAATCTTACTTACAGTTAGTCTAAAGTGGACTATCAAAATAAAGTGTCGACACTTTTTTTTTTTGCTGTGAAATCTTGATTTTGACAGCTTTTTATGAAGTAAACAAGAATAATTTTAAGTTGTTAGTGATATTTCAGGATGAATACTGGACTGAAGTAACTTAGATTTAGCAACTTGATTATTCATACATCACTTTTTAGAAAAATCATGTTCAAATGGGAGTACCAAATATGATCAGGCTTTTGATGAACATTTATTTGTGCATCTTTTTAAACAGCATATTATCTCATCGCATGTGCGTTTTACCCCCACAATAAAGGCACTTTATGACATTTTTACACATCTGAATGAATCTAAATTCAGCTTAAATCTCATCTCTCTGGCTGGTAGCATCCTAAATGGCATCTGATGCGGTGTGAGAGAGGGTCAATCAGATCCCCTAAAAAGACATTGCTGACCAATTTAGCACACTCATCTTGTAATACTGACATAATGCATGTATAACCAACCGGATTTCCACTACCAACTGCAGCCAACGAGTGAAAATACCAAGGGAAATAGTGCCAGTTCATTATTCTTGACCTGTTCTTTGCAAATGAGAGAATTACGGGATTCAGAGAAACGGTTTAATTCTGTTATCTAGAGACAGACAGAGATTATGGACCGATACTGTAATCCAATATTCCAACCTTTTTACCTTAACTGTAAGGCCTACTGATCAGTTCCTTTTGGTTGATCCATAAACACCAACAACGCAGGCAACAGCATTGACACAACAGTACGATCAACAGGAAACAATGGTGTTCAAGGCAAATTATTTTAATGATTTTTTAAATAATTTTTATGCTGAAAAGCTTGATGCTGCTGACAACTAAATAACAAATCGTTTGGTAAGACGCAATACATAATTTAATTTGAAATAGTTTAGACTGTGCTGAAAATGTATGCAACCTTTGCAACCAAACAGGTTAAGTCAAAATATTATTAAAATATCTATAATAATGTATAGGCTATATTTTATATATTTCATCATATATTTCATATATGACAGCTTAAATCTCATCTCATCTCCAGTACTCTTGTTCTGTCCAGGCTGGACTATTGCAATGCTCTCTTGGCAGGTCTTCCAGCCACTTCTATCAAACCTCTACAATTCATCCAAAATGCCGCTGCAAGATTAATCTTAGGGATGCACGATATATCAGCCACCATATCGGTATCGGCCGATAAATGCTAATTTTTTCTGTTATCGTTATCGGCCCGATAAGAAAATTTGGCCGATATCTTAAAGCCGATAAATAATGCATTATTTCCTTCAGAGACACTTCAGATGCGCGCTGTTCGTTTGCAGCCTTTTGTGCAATTGTACGTTGTAATATTGTGTTTATTTGATGTATATCTGATTTATCTCATATAGAATGCGTTTGGTTAAGTTAAAAGAGCGCTTCAGTTTACCGGTGATAAACTCAAACAGCAGTGCACAACATTAATAACTATGATTGGGAATGTCGTGTATATAACATTCTAATGAGAACATTATTATAATAAAACGTTGTGTTAAAAAAAACACTAGCTTTCTGTTTTTTCTATTCTATCTACTTGTTTTTTCTTTGTGTGTGTGTGTGTGTGTGTGTACATGTGTGTTATATATATATATACACACACACACACCTTGCTACGTGTACTGCGTTAGGCTAACCGAGACTTGTCATTTGCACTTATATATTGTTGCTCTTTTGTTAGTTTTGACTGCTTTTATTGTCCTCATTTGTAAGTCGCTTTGGATAAAATCGTCTGCTAAATGACTAAATGTAAATGTAAATATATATATATTCTTGCTTCTTTGCAAGAAAAAAAATATATTTTCAACTGTGCCATGTGGTGTTGCACAATGTCTCAGAAAAAAATAAATAAATAACAATATCGCAAAAAAGTCAGCTGGTTGCGGTACCATAACAACAGCTCTACGCTCTGATTCGCAAATAAAGATCCGAAGACTCGATTCTTATTGACCTCGCTGCTATTGTACTGGTGTGGGCACACAAAAGCTTCATTCAGTATTTAACCAGCGGCAAATTCACAAGACAAAATCAGTGTGTGTGACTTTAAGAGTCTTAAGCGATTTAAAAAAGCTTTCGCTTCTCGGCTAGACTTTCTCTCGAAACGTCTATTACAGTGAACCACGAAACACCGAATACACCTCCCGTGAAGCTGCCACACACGCACCAAGTTTACGCGCTCGCCGTTCTTTACCTTTACAGGTTGCCTCTGGACAGTTCTGGGGAAACGAAGGGATGCGGATGGAAACGAACTTTATTCCGATTAGCCTCGGTGTGGGTGCATTCAGAAGAGGGCGATGGAAAATCCCGTGCAGCTCGCTTTTCGTTGTCCTCCCAGTGCTTCGTTCGCAGGCCCTATAGGAACTCTCTCTCTCTCTCTCTCTCTCTCTCTCTCTCTCTCTCTCTCTCTCTCCCTCTCTCTCCCCTCTCCCCCCC
>NW_015505884.1:407223-418270 GCF_001515645.1 Sinocyclocheilus grahami | reverse complement strand
CTCTCTCTCTTTTTCTCTTCCTTTTTCTCTCTCTCTCTCTCTCTCTCTCTCTCTCTCTCTCTCTCTCTCTCGCTGCTCAACCCAGTGCTCGATGACGTCACCGCTGCCAGGGCTGGACTGCCCTGGGCGAGCACTGTTCGTGACTCAAAAGCAACAAGTACAAGATCGCCGTGTATTGCCAACTTAATTGTTTCTGTTTCATAAAAAAACAGTAAGAGCCCACCCAAACTCATAACCAGCCCAGGGACCCCCAGTACATATACAGTGGTGGCCACACTAGTATTTTCACGGTTTTAAGTAAGTTATTTCTATCTTTTGCTCTACGTTTCTTGAAGCATCTTGGAGACGTTGCCACAGTTCTTCTGGATTTAGTCTGTCTCAGTTTGTTCTGTTTCTTCATGTCATTCCACACAGACTGTTGTTAGACTCCTTGTGCAACAAAAATCTCACTGGATTATTACAATTAATGACTAAATTAATGTTTGGAAATGTAAACCGATATTTCCTTCGGACAGTGACACACTACAGCAAAAGATAGAAATAACTGACTTAAAACCATTTTTAGCCGTTGAAAACTGAAAATACTAGTGTTGTATAATTTTGGCCATGCACTGCTGTATATATTTAGAAGAAGAAAAAACGACTTTTTCTAGGTAAATATGAGAAATATGCATGTGAGAATGTTACCTTGGCATTCATATGACATATCATTTCAATACGTTTGCAATTCTTAATGCAGTTTCAAAATAATTCTTTTTTTTCCTCTTTCTGTATTCTAGGCCTATTTGATCATTTTTAAGCAATTTGTCATTCAGTTCAGTTTACAGTAGTAAATTCAGGAATATTTTCATTCATAATGTATAATTTTGAGATTCTTAATGCTGTTTCAAAATAAATGCCATAGAATCTGTTTTTACATTCAGGAATGTTTTTGATGATGTCTTTGTTCATTTACATTTTTAAGGCATCATTTCCCCAAAACTATATTGTAAACACAAAACTAAAACTATATATTACAGAATTGTTTAAAATTGTATTAATCTTTTTACCTGAATATTTCTGCAATCAATGTATAGTACAGAAGTATTATGTTATGAAGTTCACAATATGTTGTTCTAAAAATCTGATTCAAGTAAAAGGCAATGATCTATTGTTTTTAGTCTGTAATGAGTGTTTAGTGCTGTATGCATTTGATAGCAAAGTTCAAAGGATTATACAGTTTTAAAAAGAACGTTTTTGTCAAAAAATTGAGTTGTGTTTATAGTTTAAAGCAATTAAAGTGTCTCAGCAAGTGAGAAAACTGTAAATATGTCACAGCAAATGTTAGTGAGAAAGAGGCCACATGATTCATGGAAATAGTGTTTGCTTTTACATGACCATCTGCTTTATGTCATGTTGTTGGCATCTGTGTGAACATGATCATCCTTGACCTTGACTCTTTTTATTCAGGGATTCTCTCTGTACTGACAGGAGTGTGTGCGTGCGTGTGTGTGTGGTTGGCAGTTCAGTAAGAGAGTGAGTTCAAATGCTATTGACTGAGTGCAGTATTCCTGCTGCTGGCTCATGAGGGATGCCACAATCATCAGAGAGATGGGCCTTTCAATATCATCTGAAGGACAGAAAACTGCTCTCTCTCTCTCTCACACACACACACACACACACACCAAAGCTGGCTGCTGACAAGCCAAATGGCAAAATTTAGACGACAGGAAATCAATGAAAGCCAAATTATGATTTGTTAATATACCGGATGGAAACGCTAAAAGGATTCATTCATGGCACTAGTCCAGGTTTGGCTCAACCATGCAAAAGACACACATCTTGCGTATTAGATAGTCAGAGTTTAGACGTTGCTTTTGAAGGGTTGGATTTAAAACATTTCAGTTGATTCTTTCAAAGAAATAAAGCTATAAATTCTGTGTCCATTGGAGTGACACCTTGATTTAGGCTATAGATTTGCAGTCATTTGTATTTACATTTGGGCCATAATAGGACATTCACATTTTGTTCTTGAGTCACTAATTAGAAACAAATTCACATAAATTCTGTATTTGGTGTCAATAACTAACCTACAGTTTGAGCATTCTTCTATACGTTTTATTGTTGAAAAATAGCACACCCTGGTGTCCAAAAGTAATGCCAAGAAGTACACATCGAAGAATTTGCTTCAGAGGTCATGCAGTTCAGCATGACGTTGTAAATGTATATATTAAAGGGGTCCTATTATGCTCTTTTACAAAGTCTTGATTTTGTTTTGGGGGATGTACTAGAACAGGCTCTCATACTAGGTTGTTCGAAAAACATTATTACAACACCTCTCTCCTCAGTCTGGCATGAACGACTCGAATAGTTCCTGTATCAAATGAAGGTCCGCCTTCTGAAATATGAGATGTACTGTGATTGGTTAGCTGGGCCAGAGTGTGTTGTGATTGGCAGCACTCGGCACCTGGTCGGGAAATGTCAGCCGCCTGCAGCTTCAGTGTAAATATTGCGTCAATATCAAATCAATTTGAGCGTGATTTAAACCCGGATGATTGTAACCACTAAGTTCGTCTGCCTTGGGAAAGCTAGCGTGTCTCCGACATAGTGATAACACTCATTGCCTTCTCTAGTGCAGCTCAACCAGGTCTCGTCCCATTCGTCGATATTTGTGATATCACAAATCCCTGAAAATATGCGTTGCAGTCCAAACGAGTCATTCGCTGTAGTTTTTGAAAAGTGATTTCTGTTAAATAAAATATATCCTTTTGAGGTGGACTTTGAACTTTGCATATCTTTTTTATGCTCAAACAGCAACATTACAGACTAACTAAAGTTGAAAAAGTGAAAAAGCATAACAGGACCCCTTTAACATTATATGGCTTTTTATCGACTGGTAAGAGTTTTGTTTGTTCCTTGAATTTTGTGTGTTCATTGTGTTGACTGTTGTTTGTTCAATTCATGATTCATAGGTTTTTGGTGGAATTCAAAAGCAATTTCTGCAAATGACTTATGAAGGAAATTGCATTAGATTAGAATAAAATGCATTTAAAGGGATAGTTCACCCAAAAATGAAAATTCTGTCATTATTTACTCACCCGCATGTCGTTCCAAACCCGTAAGACCTCCACTCATCTTCGGAAAAAAACAAATTAAGATATTTTTGAAGGAATCTGAGAGCTCTCTGACCCTCCATAGACAGCAAGGGTCCTTACACGATGAAGGTCCAGAAAAGTAGCAAGGAGATCGGTAAAATAATCCATGTGACATCAGGGGTTCAACCATAATTTTACGAAGCTACGAGAATACTTTTTGAGCGCAAAAGAAAACAAAAATTACGAATTTATTCAACAATTCGTCTCCTCCACATCACCCTAGCACCATTTTGGAGAGTATCCACTGAATGTAAATTGCGTATGCTGTTTTGTGCCAGCTGTGCCACGCGGATAAGCCGTTTACTTCGTTTCCGCTTTGATTTGAACCAAAACAATGTATCCGCGTGGCGCAGAAGAACAACGACAAGGTGGACATTTTGAGCTTCAATTACCATATTAGCTTACAACAAACGGTGACTAGCTAAATATTTAGTCTGGTTGTTGAAGATAATTTGGTATATTTAAACATACATATTTTGAAAATATTTTATGCCGACAGGGTGGACATGTTAAGCTTTGGCAAAGCAAGTAAGCAAATTTGTCAATTGAAAAGTCACCTACAAATTTCACCTCATCCGTTGAAACTACCGCCACAGAAGAGACTTAAAAAAAAAATCTGTTGTCTTGATGTCACTAAAGGGGATGGCCTTTTCTTAAAGGGGCGGATTCCCTAATACGACAGGGTGGACAATCATTCAAGGGACATGGACAAACTCTTCTGTTTTATTAAATAAAAATATAGCTGTTATTACCAAATAATCAATACACTCAAATTGAGTAATCTATTATTTAACAAAATATTAATGGGAGATTTTTTTTTTACAATTTGACTATATTCTACTATCATTCAAATTTAACAAACAGTGCATGGGACATAGCAAAATAACACGCATCCTCTTACACAAAGCTAAAAAAAATCCAGAAAATGTATCTAAAGAGCCAAGTAATGCTTTTGTTATGAATATAAAAATGTAGCCTAATATAACACACCCTTTCATAGTAATTTTTATGTTACGTTAAGTTATCATGGCAAATGAGTACAGGACACCAAGAGGCACCCTACAGTGATACTGACCCATATATACCACAAGATAAAATAATAACTGAATTTACACAAACAAGCCATGCCATTCAAAATGCTCGATTCTTAATACGGTGTGTTGTTGCCTAGAAGATCAAAAGCTTCTTGAGCATCAATGAATAATTGCACCTTTTGTAGTAGTTGTGTACAAGTCCCTTGGATCTCAATATCATATACAGTCACTATAGGAAAGGGTTAGTGCAGGATTTTTCTAAAGAAAAGGGGGCAATTTAACTATCACAAAACATACAAACAGTCACTGTTCCAGAGTTTTAACATTCAGGGGTATGTAATCTTTTGAACTGGTTCATCTTTGTAAATTCAGCTACTATTTTGTGGACTATATAAGTGACTGTTGAGTAAAAAAAGTTTATTCAAGGCAGTGCCACATAAAAAAAAAAACAAGCAATTTATGATCCCTTATTTTTTCTAAATTAATAAAATTTTGCAAATTCTGCATAGTATATGTCAACTTATGACCTTAACTATATTTGGGAAACAAAAAAAAGAGTGTAATATGCTGATTAAATATTTTAGTGCTGAGCATAGCTGAGAAATTAGTTTTAAACATTGTATGGTATACTGAAAAATTTAGGATCCTGCAGTGAGGGAAAGGGGGCAATGGGGAGAATCTTGTGGGGCATTTTATGATATGCACTATTCTAAGACATTCTTAGTTGAAAAAATAAATAAATAATAAAATTAAAATTAAATAAAAATAAAAAGGGCAGATTTGAAAAATAAATAAATAAAATCAAAGGAATAACACCCAAATTACACAGATCCAAAAACCACCCCACTGACAATGAAGAGGTCATTTAAGTCTTTCAGTATTCTTGTATACAAGTCTTTATACAACGTAATCAAACTCCAGACGTTCTCAATTTCTGAAAATGTATTTTCATTTTCAAGCAAGAACAAGGCATATTTTAAAAAGTTTTTTTTAAATAAATAACTTAAACAGAATAGTAACTTAAACAGAATTAGTAACTGTGCAAAACATTGGTGCTAAATGTATCAAGTCCATGTGGTCAGTATCCTCACAAAAAATCTGCATATGTAGTGAGTAACTGTAAAATGACAGATGTGCGTATTATGTCCATTATCAGAGCAAAGGATAAGGTCAAGAGTCATGTTGATGTCTATCTCTCAACTCTGGGCCAGCTCCAGTTTGTTTTCTGATGTTTTTGGTGCTTCAATTACTTCTCCACACATGAACTGCTCCTACAACAAAAAAATATTGTATATTTTAGATTTAGACTTAATGAACTAACATGATTCTTAACACAATTCTCATAATTTAGCTCAACCTTTACAACAGATCAAATGTTATCAGAGATCATTAAGTAACCACAGTAACAGAATACTGCAAGAATTTATTTTTAAAGCCTTTCTACAGAAATTAAATCTCAGCGTATTTTAAATAGCTGTTTTTCCCCACAATCATTCACGAATATTAGCTCTAATCCTTAAATTTTCAAATTAACTTATGGGGTCATATGATGCGATTTCAAGTTTTCTTTTCTCTTTGGAGTGTTACAGGCTCTTGGTGCATAAAGAAGATCTGTAAAGTTGCAAAGACTAAAGTCTCAAATCCAAAGAGATATTCTTTATAAAAGTTAAGAGTCAACCACGCCTACCTAAAACAGCTAGTTCTAACACGCCCCCACATATCTACCTCACTATGTGGAAATATTAGCATAATGCCGTCCAAATGTGCACGCAAAGAAAGAAGGCGTGGTTTCAGGAACAGCAGCAGTGTTGATGCAGCATGTCAGGGAGACGGTGTGTGTTTCAGTGAGAAAGCAAAAGCACTTTATTTGGCCTTCCGGAAATAGATGCAATTAGGAATCATTAGTTAAGATTTATTTACAACAGAACAGCACAACCCAGACGTTTGAATTTGTGCAACGCATTTTATGGACGACGGTTTTTTGAACCTAGAAGAGTACAAGGCTGGCTGTGCACAAAGGCTATTTCTAAAAAAAAAAGGGTAAATTCCGACTTTGCTATGACAATCTGGCGCTTCTGAATCAGCGACTGTAAGTTATTTGAAACAGAATGTGTTTTTTGAACATTAAAGCATGTCAACATATTCTGTTACACCAAATACACAAAATAATGATCTTTAAAATAGCATCAAATGACCCCTTTAAGTGAATGTTTAATTAAATTTTTATAATTAAAAATTAATTATAAATTAATTAATCAGCTGAGTCCTTAACCATCTTCAAGAAACGACTAAACACATCCGTTCCACCTTTATTTGACCCTCTAACTCTAACACTTTCTATTCTATTTTAATTCTACTTTATATGTATTTTTTTTTTATTCTTTATTTTAAAAAAACAACAAAAAACTAAAACTAGCTTTCTATTTTTTCTATTCTATCTACTTGTTTTTCTTTGTGTGTGTATATATATATATATATACCTTGCTATGTGTACTGCGTTAGGCTAACCGAGACTTGTCATTTGCACTTATATATTGTTGCTCTTTTGTTAGTTTTGACTGCTTTTATTGTCCTCATTTGTAAGTCGCTTTGGATAACTGCTAAATGACTAAATGTAAATGTAAATAATTATACAAGAAAACACATACAATAAACAAGATAGGCATTATTTCTACAATAAATCAAGAACATTAATAATCATATCAAACATCAAACAAGAGGACTGTAATGTGATTGTTTATTAAATGATCCTTAATTGTTTGCAGTGCGAAACAAAAATAACCAAGCCAAGTTATCTATACACAATAAATAGCCTACCAGAACATACTAAACACCCTACCTTATCATAGATTACTCTTACTATAAGTGAGCAACTCGGACAGGTGGCCACTTCTTCACCATTCTCAAGATCCTCCTGAAAAAACAGAAGTAGTTCCCCCTTAACAAAATACTATTTAGTTCAACTAAAAATATTTGCCACTTAGTTATACACTGACACCTCTTGAGTCAATACACACATAAACATTATTAAATCACTTAAGTGGCAGTTTCTTTTTTCTGGGTTATCATTGTAGTTCAGCAGCAGTTCTTTACTTAGACTATTCCAAAAATGTATCCATTAAAAGTGATTAAACAAATTAAAATAAAACTCTACATAGTAATGGCATATACATATATACACGTTTATACATTTAAGAAAGCGATAATGTCAAGTTATGACTGTCTACATTCTGATGCTCCAATAGAAAAACACTTGCCTTCGTTATCGCGAATCTGTCGCCACATGGACAAGGAAAATAATATGTTTCTGTTTCTTCATCATACTCAAAATCCTCTATTTCAACCTCGTCGTGAAACACCGTCATTTTCGAGCAGTTACTAGTTAAACGGCCTCGCCGGTGCTGATTCATCAACACGCGCCCGCTGTGACATACTGGCGCACAATTTTGACGTTATCAACCTGCGAATTACAACAAAAAGCTGTTCACAATTTAGCCACCAGAAGGAGGCACATTTCTATCCACCTTACGCCTCACAACAAGTCGCGAGTAATTACAGCTTGAGTACATTAAATTTCTGGATGTAACATTATAATTGACCTCGACTGGGGTTTTTAGTACAATATTCACATGGAATATTCACACTGCAATCAATTATTATTCAGTCATATACAGGTATGCAGACCTACTTTACTTTTCCAATGCAGGTTGGTTCTACTTGCTTCCATTTGAGTCACTAAGTTAGGTTATATTGGAATAGCATGCTAGTATTAGCCTATCATACTTAATATTTCTGCAGTGTATGTATACTGTGCAAAGAATGCAAATCTATATGCAAGAAGCACCCAGATGACATAAGAACACTATTCCAATGCAATGCATACCATGGAGTATACTATTCCAATGCAATGCACTGTAATGTATTATGCATTCAGTCTTGTATTTAAGGTGTTACAGATAATTGCAAGGAATATCAGCCACAATCTTTTAACATTTTCCCATACGTTAGTTAGTTACTGCTATATAAAAATGTAAACAGTAAACTGGATTACACATATCCATTAAGTATGCTAGTATTTAATTTCAAATATATCCTGTCTCACTTGAATCACATGTACCCTACAAGACATAAGAACCTAGACCACATAATTTTTTGGCATCAAACACTTAAATACTTGGCAACATGTTTTGAAAATCCAACGTTGTAATTGTTGGAAAGAACTTAGTTTAGTATTGAATTAGATTTGACAAATTCAAGCTTTCACTTAAAGTTGAGTGAGTCTCCATGACGTAACTGGAGTAAAGGCTCAGAGACAAGCATTCATTCTTGCAATGCAAATGGGATTAATTGGTCAAATAGATTTGGGCTGTTGAGGAGATAAAAGAGGAGAAGATTTTCCCAAGACCTGGTTTTATGAGGCTATGGAAAGTATTTGATATTAAATCTTAAATGCAAGATACTGACTATTAATGCTTTATTTGAGAACTAGTTGCAACAAAAAGCAATATTCCACAAAACGACGTTAAGACATAATGCAGCATTTTTATGTTTTGTTTTCTTCTTTCAGTATAAATATTAAGTGGCTCATATCACCTTTGTGAACAAGTAAATGCCCTCATAAAGCTAGGGTTGCACAGCAGCAATAATTGTAACTAAACATTACCTGTAATTTGAAATGAGCTTTGCTTATTTTTCCGAGGTATTTTTTGGCCTATTTATCTTTGATAGACTGCCTGTGATTATGATTAGATATAGATTATGATAAGATATAGATTATGATAAGTCTATAAACTGCTATATATCTCTGCTACCTCATTTAAAAGGAAAACTTTTACCAGGCCACTCAGGACTGTACAGCCATATTGGCATAGCACAAAACATGTTACCATTTCTGAAATCAACCACAAGTAGTCCAGTTCATCACTTAAACAGGCACGTGATTGACAAAGGACATTAATGTTCTACACAGGGCACACAAAATCCAAACCTTAACAAGAAATGTATGCAGACAAACATGTTCTTTATTTGGCAAAAATAGCCAAAAATGCTAAAGAATATTAAATTATTATTATAAAAAATCTGTGACAGTCATTTCTTAATTTTTGTCAGTAAATTGTACGCATCCACTGAGAGAAAAATAAACTCCTGTACATTTCTCTACACTGGGAAAAAACTGGACTTGCATGACAGAAGTATTATTTTTCCTGTTTTTACCCAAAATAGGGTGTGAGCATTAGTGAGTACAAACATAATGTAAAGTATATTTCATTTATACTCATAGCCAGAGGGCACACTTGTGCAGAAAGTCAACAAGTGAGACTCATAGAAGTCATGAAACCCTTATATAAGTCATAAATCTTTTATATGGACAAAGATAGCCTGCTATCCTGTACTTGAATAAAACAGATAGAGATGTTTTGACTGAGGAAACTTGAAGACAATAAACATACAATATATGGTTTATCTGCATTCTTCTAGATATCTGAGGTAGCTATTTTCATAAGAATAAAGTATTTTTATAATGCAATGCTAATCAACATAGCCTTTATCACTCTACAGAATACTATAAAAATTGCCATCATGTGATCTGTTGTCACGGTTGCCTTCTGTGGCAAAATGAAGAGACGTGGGATAAACTCGAAGTAAACGTCTTTAATCATCCAAGACGGGGTAAAACAAGGCCGGCAGGGACACACAGGAAACACAACATCGACGTTCAATACAATGACAAACTCAGATAACACAGACAGGAACTTAAGTACATGGGGTAATAGACACGACACACCTGGGAGTAATCAACAATTAAACACACGGGAAAACCAAATGAACAAACGAACTATAATGAGGACAGGAACATAAGGGCATACAGAAACAGGAGGCAGGAACAGAGGGAAAACAAAACAAAAGCCAACAAAAAAACAATTGACCATTGTGATGGCTCAAATCGTGGCATGTAGTTGGAAAGAGTCATACAAAGAAAGAAACAGAAGGTCATGTTAGTACATTGATTTTCAGAATAAAAGATTTATGTTGCACTTTACCACTAGTTAATACAGGTTTTTGACATTGTCACATGACATTTCTCACCATTTTTGCCATTGTGATGGCTCAAACCAAGTAATGTAGAATGGAATGTTTGCATGGAAAGAGAGAAAAAGAGAAGAACATGTTCAAAAATGCAGTGATTTTCCAGAATATAAGACTGATAGTTAATAAAAAACATTCAGATTGGATTTGCCTTTTATTGCGGTCACATGATGTTTACCATTATGGCAGATCAAATGGAGGCAGGAAGATGTAGAGGTATTACCATATTTGCCATTGTGATGGCTCAAACCATGGCATGTAGTTGAAAAGAGTCATGCAAAGAAAGAAATGGAGAAGAATATGTTCAGAAATATCATGATTTTCCAGAATTAAAGATTCATGCTGCACTTTAAAACAAGTTACAGTTTTTAATGTATTCATATGCTACACATTTAAAAAAAAAAAAAAAAAAGTTTAAGAGATTCTTTTCAAAGAGGAAAAAAAAAAAAAAAAAGAAGTGTAACAAGTTGATAATTTTCGCTGCATTAATGTATTTTTATAGAGATTTACCTTCATAACTAGACATATATTGTTCATCCTAGTCAAACACACTAGCGACTACTGCGGTTCAAGACCATGACATCACAAAAGTAGCAGAATGTTCAAGTATGAATCTATTTCAACTGAAGCATTGTCATGGTCTGTGTAGAGAGATAAGGCGAGGAGTCAAATGCAGGAGAAGAATGGGTCTTTTTTTTTTTTTTTAATAATAAAGCGAAACAAAACGAACAAAAATCTACCCCGAGGGAAAAAAAAAAAAAAAAAAAAACAGAGAGACAAGAAAGCCCGGAA